>NC_079458.1:17969112-18001612 GCF_903798145.1 Danio aesculapii
GGCTTCAGTCTCTACTTTTCGACATTTTCTGATTGAAGTTGACTCACTGCTCAAATCTTTCAGTATGTGTAAAAACTAAAAATGTGTCAGATTCCTGGTTCTATATGAAGAACTGTCGTCTATTGACTCTGATTTGAGTTAGATGGCTTTGCTCTTAATTTATTTATTTTTATACACTTTTATACATTGTAATTTACTTACCCCTTCCTTTGTTTTGTTAGTCTGTTTTTTCTTTCTGCAGCTAATGTAGTTAGTATTTTTCCTCCTTTGGATCTCTCTTATATCGATCACCTGATTGTGGTTGTATTTTGCATTCTTTAATAAAAAGTAAAAAGTAAAATAAAAAGTAAAAAAAAGTTGATCCGAACTATTTAGCCAGACTTCATTTAGTGTATTTTTTAGCACATACTATTTTTTTTAAATATCGGAGACTTGAGTTTGTAGTTAGATTACAATTAGAGATCATTTTGCGTAACCGAACAACAATAATAATAACAACAACAACAATAATACTAATAATAATGTTTGTTTTTGTTTTGCATACAGAATGCAGGAGCAAATTCCAGATTATTCTGTTAGACTTTTCGAGAATCACATTGGCATCTATTGTCAGTTCAGTAATCATATTATCAGTTCAGTATCACTTTATCAGTAATATAACCCAAACGGATACAAAAAAAAATCTGTTTAAAACAATACTAAAAACATATTAGAAGTATTATTAATGATATTTAATTATTTATATATGTGTAGTGGTCGATAATAAAACATAAATGTGACCGTGTGTGTGTTGGAGCAAGTTGGAGCTAAACTCAGCAGGACACCGGCGCTCCAAGACCGAGTTTGGACACCCCTGGGCTAAAAGATTCACGCATTCACAAACTGAATCATGTTCGATTGAATCATATCTGCGAGCACTTCGGGTAACTTCTGTCATGTGGCTACTTTTTTGATTCTGATAACAAAATTGTCGACTCTGGTGGGACTCGAACCCACAACCTTTGAATGACCCCATTCTTCAATCTAGAAGTCCAATGCGCTATCCATTGCGCCACAGAGCCGATGGGACGTCCTGTCAGTTTATCGCTACTCCTGCATTCGACGGAACATTTTTCGTCCGAAGTAAGTTTGTTGTATTTATAAATATACAAGATTCCTTTAAATCTATATTTCACTTTCCTAAAACATGTTTAAAGATTGTTATATTTATTTAACACATTTTTATATATTTATTTTCTTTTTTTAAGTTAGTTTTTAGGTCTTTTATTTTGAAATCACAGACTTCCGCTTTTAGCGGCACATGTGGGGAACCCACGTTGTCTGTCAGCAGAACCAAAATGGCTTCGTGCAGCGTTGAAGACGTGCTCGCTAAAGCCGAAAGAGACGAGGCTGAGAAACTCAAAAGTATTACGGTGCAAAAAGAGTTAGATCTTGAATTCGACTCGGGACTTTTGCTGGCGTTTGATAAGAACCGACTCGACACACGGGACTTTAAAGACAACAAACGGGAGGACTGTCTTCGCACTTTAGCGCGAGACAACACACAACTTCTCATCAACGAGATATGGAAACTACCGACAGAGAGAGTCGATGAAGTGATCGTCGCCAAGCTACCAGAACCGACCACTAAACTACCCCGAGAAAAACCAGCACCGAAACCTAAGCCTCCTACAAAATGGGAACAGTTTGCCAAGCTGAAAGGCATTCAGAAGAAAAAGAAGACCAACTTGGTCTGGGATGAAGTTCATAAGGAGTGGAAAAGGAGATGGGGGTATAAACGTGCCAAAGATGACACCAAAGAGTGGTTGATTGAGGTCCCGGCGACTGCAGATCCAAACGAAGACCAGTTCGCCAAAAGGAATAAAGCAAAGAAGGAAAGAGTGGCCAGAAACGAGTACAACAGACTCAAAAACATCGCCAGAGCTCAAAAAGTCAAGGTTCCTGGAACAGGACTCCTGCCTACATCCCAACAGACCAAAGCGGAGCTGGCACAAGCGGTCAGTCTGGCCAAAATATCCACCGCATCGGTTGGCAAATTCCAGGAGAAGTTACCCAAGGAAAAACCAGCCAGAAACACTGGGAAGAAGAGGAAATTTCAGCCTCTTATCGGGGACTTCAGTAGCGAGAAGCAAAAACAGCTGGATTTATTGAAGGTGATGGACAGTAAGAAACCCCGTCTCGATATCACTAAAGCTGTGAATAAGCAGATGAGGGAAGAGGACTCGGAGTCTGCTCGGAATAATAGGAAAGGGTTTGGGAAGAAGGGACGCAAGGGAGGCATGCCTGGTAAAGGAAAAGGCAAAGGAAAACCTGGAGGAAAAGGAAAAGCTCCTAAAGGCAAAGGACGCAAACCTCAGATGAAGCAAGGAAAGCGCTAACATTTAAAGCAGTGTGGTGGACTTATGATGTTTATTGTAAAATAAAATAAATATTGCTCACGTTTCAACTTGTCTTAAGTCATGACTGAGTGTCTTGGGGCTGGAGTTTGATTCAGTACAAGAATCGGGTTTGTTTATGGTGTTTAGGCTTTAGCTACAAATGTCATGGATCAAGATTATTGGAGTTTTTTCATGAATGTCATTTAATATTGCCTCCTGTTCATTCATAATTGTGTTTTCACATTAAATTAAAATTCTTTCTGATATGCCATCAGTTCCTGGTTGGATATTGTGAATAATGTTATATTTCATCCCCAAAATGATTTAAAAATGTGTATGCAAAACAATGTATGCTATTTTTATTTAGAAGAGTAATGCTTAAATACACATTGAACTAGAAAAATCTTGCTGTTAATGGGTAACATTTGCACTTTAATAGAATGTTCATATGATGTAATATAAGGGATAATCAAATTAATAGTCATTTAAATTTGTATTTTAGTATTATGAAGCTAAAACGTAGCAATTAAAATTGAAGCTGAAATGAAATGTTTAAAAAGTATTTGTACAATTTCATTAAAAATAATATTATTAGAGTTGGTATTATCTTATACCACCAAATAAATTGCAAGATGTGTTTTAAATAAATGTGTAAAAGAGGAGACATCCCATTTCAGTGTCCTCTTAAATTTACAAATTTGATTTTAATTACATAGAAATAATATTAAATCTAATTAAATTGTCTACTTTAGTGATTTAAGTAACTTTTGTGAAACTAAAAATATTGGTGAAAAATGTTGAATTGTCATTTAGTGTTATGTAAAAATAAAACCAAATGCTTTTTCTGACCTGTGCTGTTACAAATAATTGTATAAAATAATAATTGTTAAAGCTTTCCCAGTGATGGGTTGCAGCTGGAAGGACAAACATGTGCTGAATAAGTTGGAGGTTAATTCTGCTAAAACATGGGCTGGATAAGTTGGAGGATAATTCTGCTGTGGCGACCCCAGATTAATAAAGGGACTAAGACGAAAAGAAAATGAATGAATGAGTAATTGTTAAATCTTAAATTTTCAATTAGAAAAATCATGCTGTTATAGGGTAAAATTTGTACTTTAATAGTAATGTAATATAAAATGTAATCAAATTAACAGTCATTTAAATGTGTGTTAGAAATATGAAGCTAAAATATACCAATTAAAAAAAATCAATACTGGGTTTCAAGTGACTTTGATTAATTATAAAAGATTTGATGGATTTAAATGAATTGATAAATCATAAAAAAAAAAATTATCACACAGTTAATTTTAGCAACATATAAACCATTTATTCTTGCATATTTAGCCTTTCTAAATTTCTGACCTGTTTTACCTCATTATATTCTATTAAAAATAAATGGAATTCCAATTTGTGGTATCTGCCGATAGTTCTGCTGAAACTGTAATGTAAAAATGCGTACAATATACTGTATGCATGCCGCAGTACTGAGATATCTCCTGTCAACCTGCTGCCAGAAAATAATTTTTTCATGAATTGCACCTGAAATCTTGTTCAATTTTATATTAATATATGAACTACCACCTTAGACCATGCTAAAACATGTATTTCTTTCAGTTTGATGCAAAAAACAAGACTTCAGTGGGATAATAAATAATGTAAATTAAATCCTCTCTCTCCAAATAAGAAACAAGACGCCATATGTTCAAAATATTGATGCATCTGCAGAACTGGTGGTTCTTTCTAAACAAATTAATAACCTGTTCTTGAGTTGATGGATGGTGTTTGACCAGCGACATAATCTCAGATCATGGCGAGGGGGGGCTTCGGGAGGGGAAAATGCCCATCTGTTGACTGCTGTCAGGCATGCAAAACATCATTAGTCAAACAATCAAGACACAAACACCCCACGCCAATGGACAGAAATATGGGGCACATTTAATGCCAAAATCAATTAGCACTGCTGTGCCTAGAATGCAGAATGATTATTGATACAGCATGTGGGATTAAGAAGAGGCAAATGGTTTAACTGGGCTCAAAACCCAGTTCATAATGCTAATGTTTTATATTAGTCAAACATGAAACAAGTTATAGTATAACAAAATAAGAATTGTGTGATGTATATAATTTTGTCAGGCTCAAATATGAGCCGTGGATTAGTGAGCAGCCTATATTTAAAGGACAGATTGATGGATGAGAGACAGAGAGATCTTTGTCAGGATGCAACAGCACATTTACATGCAGAGCAATGAACAGTTTGATGTATTTGAGTGGCTTATTTTTTGTCAGTGACTTGTTTGGCAAAAATTATGCAAAACACACTTTTAACTATGTACAGAACACACACGGCTCATTCAATAGAAATCTGTTTGCATCATTTACACACTGCTGTAATCAATCTTAAACACTCGTATCATTTTTAGCTAACTAACACTGATATAATCAGAGTTTGAGCGATAATACTATAAAGTACATGAGCATACTGTATTCACCAAACAGTGATAGACTGATAGCTAAATATTGCCCTATCCTAACAAACCATACAACAATGTAAAGCTTATTTATTCAGCTTTCTGGTGTATACATTTCGATGTAAAAAAAAATCCATCCTCTGTCTCCTGTTTACCAATCTTCATCACTTTCGAGCTTCCTCTTCCATACTGCAACATTGGCTTCCTGTAAAACTAAAGACTGCTAAAAACTGAAGACTACTATTTATGCTAACTGTGTATATACTACTGTGTAATGTTTTGCAAAAAGTGTGAAGCTGACAATGTGCTTACAGGTGTGCAGATCTAGCTTTGTGTTTTGCTCCTTGAGTGTACGGTTTTGCTAATTGTGGGAAAAGTTTAATTTTAGTGTGTTAGCAATCATGAAAAACTGTAAATTGGCACTCATTTTATTTTTACTTTTAAAGATTACAAATAGCGTTTTGGAACCTTTAAGTAACAAACAGTCACGGTCTATATGCTAATTTACACATAAATACTGTACATAACAGCCCCCCAAAAAGGTAAACATGTAAAAGCAAATCTCAAGGTATGAGTGGGTGGGAGTTAGTCTACGTAGCCTATTTCACATTAGCATTATTCCAGAAGTTTCCCAGTACTGGGTTGCAGCTGGAAAAGTTGGCGGTTTATTCCGCTGTTGTGTCACCTTAAAGGGACTAAGCCGACGGAAAATGAATGAATTATTCCAATAGTCATGTAATTCGCAATCTGTCCACTAGATGGTAGTAACACACCACCGTTACACCATAGATGCCGCTACACTAATGGGGGCCCAAATTTAAATTCTGAATGAGTGACGTCATAAACTTTCTCTCTAAGCTTGAAAGCGGTGTGTTTGGAGGGTGAACAGGGCAACTTCGCCGCCCCTTGTGTTTCAGAGCTGAGTCATATCATCATAAAGAAAGTGTTTTTTATGAATACGCGACATTCCATACAGCATATTCCTCCTGACGCATAATTAGGCGAATTTTAGGACTCTGGATCTGTTTTTCTCTGTGCTTTTGTTTCTGTTCGCTGTTTAAAGCGGAATGGGACAGCAGTGAGACCCCTGGGGAGGCACGGGGTGAGTAATGCCACCATACACATAATGAGTCTGCAAATTACACATCTTTACGCCCATCAAACCCCCCACCGACACACACGGGCAGCTGCTGCTCCTGCCAGCGTCACACTCCCTAAACAGGTGGCGCACAGCCATTAGCTTACAGCACACACACACACACACACACACACACACGCACACACACACACACACACACACACACACACACACACACACACACACACACACACACACTGATCAATGAACATTTAGTGATGGATTTAATGTAAACCATCTATACACAATCACTGTTAGTAAATATATATAGTCTGTAGAAATATTGTGAGTTGTTATGTTTATGTGGCTATTTTAAAATGTAATTTATTTGTGGTGGCAAAGCTGAATTTCCAGGTGCCATCAGACTGGTACTTTTTCCCTTTAGAAATCATCTTATTATTATTATTATTATTATTATTATTATTATTATTATTATTATTATTATTATTATTAATAATAATACTAATTATTATTATGAAGGTTGAAAAATATGTTTCAGTGGCATTTTACAGTTTATATTGTAGTTTTTATTACAGTTTTTTACAGACACTTTTCCCAATTCTTCATTTTTGCAAAACTCTTCACACAATTCTCCAAATTCTCTTGGCAAAGCAGTTTATTTCACATTCAACATGCACTACAACTACCAAAACACTTTATTCAGGTCTCGGATAAACTCATTCTTCCAGAATACCAGCAAAGGTTGACAGCCGACAAACACACATTGGCACCCACAAAACAATGAGCTAAAAACACTAACAACATGTAGCATTACACAGTGTTTTCTTGTGTAAAACAAGGACACATCTCCAAGGACACGTTTATAATTGCAATATATATTGTTTATAGGGTTTATAACTGCAATATATGTTACTGGAATGAATCAGAAATGATGCAGAATTGATATTTTATGTTGTTTATTTATTTTTATGTTTTTGCACTAAGTAATTCTAAAATACAAGAATTTGTATACACACCGTCCACTGATACAGATACAATAGTAATGCTAATCTGGCTGGTTAAACTGCATTTTTAGATTTCATTAAAATATTGCTGTTGAATTTTGCTGTTTTATTCAGTTTTGCATGATGTTATTGCTTTGAACATAAGTTTAACAGTTTTGAAAACAGTATGTAAGCACATGCAAAATGTCCTGTACGTACAAAGATTTTTGGCAGTCGTTGTGTCTGACTGAGAAAAGAATTAATGAAATCTGAAAGATTTAATGCATTTTGTGCCAAAACAATAAGTGATCCTGAGTTTAGCCCACATAGACTTCTGTTATGCTCACTGTGTGAAGAGTTTTGCAAAAGTGATCTAAGTATTGAGAAATGTGTCCTAGCGTCTGTAAAAAACTAATCATTTGAATAAGGTTTTAGTGTTAGATTTTCATTTTTTATTATAATTTTAGTTAAAAAAAATGAAAAAAGAAGTATTTGATAATTTTCCTGTCTATATAATTTTAGATTTTTTTATTGTTGGTTTATTCCGCTGTGGCGACCCCTGAAAAATCAGGGACTAAGCAGAAGAAAAACGAATGAATATCTTTCAGTTTTAGTTTTAGTTCATAAACGCTGCCATAGATTTAATTCTCAAATGTTTAACACTTTTTTCTCAGACAATTCAGTGACAAATTATGCTCATGATTGGTGACAGATGTTGTAAAAATATGTCAAAATAATAAAACAAACAAACAAGGAACATTAAGTTTGTCTAAATAAAAAATAATATATATTTATACAACAGTTGTGTCTGGTTCTCGAATCTGATTGCAGTGCAATAGTCTGCAATATCAGAACTCCTACAGGCTCCTCACCCATCTGTATTACTACGCCCACATAGAGTGACAGCAGATCAATAAACGCACTACAGTTTGACAAATATTGTAGATGTTGGACAACATAATGTACTTTTGAGGCTTTTTTTAAGCGAGAATGTAGGTGTTTAGATTACAACTATGCAGTTTATTCATAAGGATAGGGCCTATTTCAAAATATTTATGTGGTCATTATTCTAAAATACAGCACTATGCACAAGATGGTGACAGAGACCACATAATAAGCCCTTAGAGGAGGAAAATCTAAAACTACAGCTGATCAAATCATTATTAAACAGGTAAGTGACATTCTAAGTCGATCTCTCTCTTTTGTATGTTGTAGTGCTGTATTCATACCATAGTGTGACAATGTGTGATTTTGTGCATGAAATTAACCGTTTAGCCAATTGTGTGTTTTAGGTGTGTTAAGACTTTAGGAAACTTGTTAAATGTATTGAAAAAACTGTCATAGTTGTAATGTATAATTTATTAAAATGGTTTGTTATAAGTTAAGTAAAAAGATCACTGGCAACAATTTAAATAATAAATTTAATTTTAAACACAATTACAATAAAACATTACAGCATTTTAAATGATAATATTTCATACCATCATATTAACTGTGTTATTTTACCATGTTTCTTAAAATTATTCATCCTTATGGAGCACAGAAGGTTCTTTCAAAAACATAAAAGCAACTCTAAATTTGACGGAAAGTCTTTCTATGCCATTTCTCCACCAGTTCAGTTTCACACTCCTGTTGTGAATCCCTCTCTACTTTTGAGGCTGTCTTCTGTGGTCTTATCGAGCCCCTGTTTGAGCGATCAAGGTGTGTTTATTAAAGCTTGCTGTGGCCTTTTGACTGGTGATGGTCCTGAACAGCCTGTCTCTTGTCTCTCCTCGTCAAAAGCGCAGGAATCTGGGTCATGGGGAATAAACAGGGCCTTTGTGCTTGTTGTTTCCTCTTTGTGTTCTCCAGCAGAGGCTCCTGGGGGACGATTGGGGGGAGGAGCCTCTTTCTTTGGGCTCCAGAGGATCTGCTTCGGGCTCTGTCAAAAAAGCCACTGCAGAGGGGCCACCAATGGGGCTTTAGAGGCTGACTGAATGACTCTTCCTTTACTGAAGATGCACTGTGGAAGTGGGTACTGTTGCTTAATTGTACTCTTAATTGCTACAGTGGGTTATTATTAACCTTGTGATGCAATAATGGGTGAGACTGGAGGGTAATATTTGGATTTTTAGCTTGTAGTGTGAAGAGCATGTAGAGTTAAAGTCAGAATTATTTGCCGTCCTGTGAATTTTTTTATTTTGAAATATTTCCTAAATGTTGTTTAACAGAGCAAGGAATTTTTCACAGTATTTCCTATAATATTTTTTCTCCTGTAGAAAGTCTTATTATCTACTTATTATCTAACTAACCATCATTAAACAATGACTTGCTTGACTAATTAACCTAGTTAAGCCTTTAAATGTCAGTTTAAGCTGAATACTAGAAAAATCATGAAAAATATTTAGTAAAATATGATGTACTGTTATTATAGCAAAGATAAAATGAATCAGTTGTTGGACATGAGTTATTAAAATTGTTATATTTAGAAATGTGTTGAAAAAATCTTCTTTCCATTACACAGAAATTAGGGAATAAATTTACAGGTAGTCATAAGTTGTATTGCGAAGACGAAAAAGTCTTGATTTTTTTTATTCCGCTGCATAAATGCAAGCCTTAAAATTGTTGCTATATTAGGGGTGCAATGGTTCAGTCCAATCATGGTTTGGTATGTATCATGGTTTTATGGTCACGGATACGGTATGGCAAAGTATGTGCCATGTTTAGAAAAACAAATGGTTACAGCAAAATTTAAAGAACAACATACATATTTAATGGGTAACAAACACCTGACATTGCAACAGAATTCACACATATGACTGTAAATTTGCATGTTCTCTCATTAATTAAGTAAAAGTATGGCATTTAGAAAATTGTATGTTCAAATAAAATGCTTAAGCAAAATAAAGAGAGAGAAAGCATAAATTTCCCCCTTTTCTGTTTTAAACAGTCTCAAAAAAATTGTGCAAATAATAATTATGTCAACATCTGAATAATTGAGCACTTTTAGAGCATTGGTTAATTCTGTTTACATTATGCTTGCATTACCAAGTCAACAACGCATTTTTATTACCAATCATTCCAGAGATCAGTTTATTTTAAATATTTATTATAAATAAATATACATTTTTATTCATTTTCAGTAAATATAACAATTTATTTATATTTGTTATAAGTATTATTATTATTAGACATTAGATATTTTAAGGATTTTTTGTTGCAGTTCAGTCATATATAGTTTATATATGAGTTATTATTGAAAAATAGGGTTATACTTGCACTTAACTGCATGGTCATGATAAATCATGTTGTAAACAATAATAACTGTAATAAATATCACAAGCCAATAATGTCACAGTTATCATTGACTGTAAAATCTTTGTTTACTTTTTTTATGTATATTTCATTTTTTCATTTCATCAACAATTTGTTCCAATTTGTTTATATTCAAATGCATCAATACTGTATACATTTTAATAATATTCTATTCTATTCTATTCTATTCTATTCTATTCTATTCTATTCATTATAATTCCTTCGGCTTACTCCCTTTATTCATCAGGGGTCTCCATAGCGGAATGAACCGGTTTTACATGAATGAAATAGGTTTTACCCAGCGGATCCTTCCAGCTGCAATCCATTACTGGGAAACATCCATGCACACATTCACACACATACATTACTTAGTTTCTTCAACTCACCTATAGCGCATGTCTTTGGACTGTTGGGGAAACCGGAGCACCCTGAGAAAACCTACGGCAGCATGGGGAGAACATGCAAACACCACACAGAAATGCCAACTGACCCAGCCGGGACCTGAACTAGCAACCTTCCTGCTGTGAGGCGAACGTGCTACTCACTGACCCATATTATATTATATTATATTATATTATATTATATTATATTATATTATATTATATTATATTATATTATATTATATTATATTATATTATATTATTCATTTTCTTTTCGGCTTAGTCTCTTTATTAATCCATGTTCGCCAGCGGGGAATGAACTGCCAACTTATCCAGCATATGTTTTACACAGCGGATGCCCTTCCAGCTGCAACCCATCTCTGGGATACATCCATACACACTCATTCACACTCATACACTACGGACAATTTTAGCCTACCCAATTAACCTATAACACATGTCTTTTGACTGTGGGGTTAACCGGAGAACAAGGAGGAGTTCAAACCACACAGAAATGCCAACTGACCCAGCCGAGGCTCGAACCAGCGACCTTCTTGCTGTAAGGTGACAGCACTACCTACTGCGCCACTGTGTCGCCATATATTATATTATATTATATTATATTATATTATATTATATTATATTATATTATATTATATTATATTATATTATATTATTTTCGACTGCTACAGATTTGGATAATTATTCTGCGTAATAGGTTTTGTCCAATTTAGATTTTTACTTGTTATTCGTGTATTTATTTTTAAATAGTTGTTGTAAATAAATTAAATGAATGAGTCAATGATTACTATTTTTTATCTCCAATTTAATCTTAGTTTTAGTTATTTTAAACTTTGATTAAACTAAATGAAAAATTGCTGAAGTATTGATATATTTCTGAGAAGTACACAAAAATAACCATAATGTATGAATGAGAAAGTGTATGGATGTTTCCCAGTGCTGGGTTTAGGCTGGAAGTGCATCTGCCACATAAAACATGCCAGAGTAATCCCTGATAAATCAGAGATTAAACAAGAATAGTGACTGAGTGATAAATACAAAGTGAAAATCACAACAATACTTAAACTAAATCAAAATGAATTAATATTAATAAATGACAAAAATATAATGATGGAAGTAGTAAAATAAATGCATAAGTACACTTTCATAAGTGTGAGACATAGGATTTTATGAAGTTGGAGCTTTAGGTAAAAAAGAGAGGGAAAAACAAAAATGGGTTGCTGTTCAGTGGCATATGTATTTATTATAACAACAATAATTATCATCCAATGGCCTAGACTGGCTGCTTTTCTAGAGCAGCCCCCAAATTCAATCCCTGTACTTCTGTTTGTGATAAAGCACTCATCATGTACCCCACATATTATAAGATTAACTTTTGCTACTGTTTTCTTTTGAATCACCCTCAATAACTGACTTCTCTCAGCTTTTAGCTTAATAAGACGCCTCAGCCATCTGCTGAGCTTGGCTTACCAATCATAATGACTTCAGCTTTCTCCTCGACCCTTTTTCAGGACTTCATTAATCCACTGATGCTGACTGTTGATGTCAAATCAGTGTGTTACTGCACTTCAGACAAGACAAAATAAAATTACCAATAATTATCACCACAATTCCCCATTCGAGTGATCACATTGAGAATGGCAAAGTTTGTGTTTTCTAAAATATATATTTTAAAAGGTTATGTTTGCATATGCAAATGAGGCGTTGTTAAATATGCACTAATTTGCATACATTTCTAGAACAAAAATCTTATGTGAGTGTGAAGTCAAGTTGATATTTTTTCTCCATTTTTTGACAGATATGCATAATAAAGACAGGTGTGGATTGAGGTCAGTCAAGCACATTCACTCTGTGCCAACACAACCATGCTGTTGTAGCACATGAAGAATGAACTAATAACCATAGACCCCATTAAAAAAACTAATTTTATTGGTAGTAAAACTCTCTGCTCTCACATCATGCCTCCGGGTTTGCACATATGCTAGTCACCCTTGCGGTTTGCTCTCTTGCAACTCAATAACATGGCAGACTTTTACATTTGCATTTGTTGCTCATGAAATTCTTGGTCATTCACCACTCAATGAGACAACTCAATGTCAATTTTGTTGAATTGTGGACTCATGAGCCAACACACATTTCCAGTCATAAACCTTTCTCTCTTCAAGGAATTCTAGTTACGGTTAGACAACCATGCTAAGCAACTGTCTGGTTACAAGTTTCTCCATAGATGGCTAAGCAAAAGCATAATATTTATATATTTATTTATTGTTGTTTTATGTAAAGTAATTATCATTTCTCAAATGTCCATAACGCTATTTACGTTACTCTCATGACTGACACATTTGTATTATATTCCCGAGAAGTTCTTTATCAACACCATTATGGAAAATGAAACCATATCGGTGTTGACTGGCCCAGATTGGCACATAATAGATTGGTTAAAAAAAGAACCATTTAGCTCGATAGTGTAAAATTGGCCAAAGATTCAAGCTACCTTTCTTGATGCAGCAGCAGACTGCAGCAGACTACAAATTTACTGAAAGTTATTAATGAGTTCTACTCATTTGAAAAGAATTTTGAACTCAGTGTTGAAGTTGTATTAAATACCTCATTACTTCAACTTAAATGGAGTAAGTTCACAATACTCGTATAGATTTTTTTTTTTAACTCAAATGGTTTGAGTTGCCTTAACTTTTTGGGTTTTACAGTACTCAATTAGTTTGAGTTCTTACATTGCTTTATTAACTCAAATGTTATAAATGTAGTAAATGAAATTAGACAAAATTAAGGGCATTAAAAAGTATTAAAAAGTAATAAACGTCATCTGACGAGGTATTACATTTTCAAGCCCAAGTTTAGATACATTTTCAATTTATGTTAATTGCAGGCCTTTATTCTTAAATTTGCAGGGATTTATTTATATGTTGAGAGTAGAAGCTGAGAACGCGCACTGAAACAAACTGGGTACCGGGCTGGCTTGCTGCCAACCATGTAGGCGAGCTCGCTTTCGTTCATTAATTAAGTTAAAACATGGGGAAATGCTAGTTTTCAGACCTCTGGTTGGAGGACTCAAGATTTAAAGACTGGCTTAGGCCTGTAGTTGGCAACAGCCACGAGGCTTATTGCCACGTCTGCAAGCAGACGATTAATAGAACATCACTTGCATGCGCATCACACAGCATCTGCATGACATTTTTATCGATCATTTTTTCCTGCAATTGACAACAAGAACAAACATAGAAGCGTTGTCTGATTGACAAGCAGCACCTAAAACAATTCTTCAAAAGAATTTAAAAAGCCAAATGGGACGAATTTAACTTTTTAATTTAATTCCTTTTTTGTTTATAATTATTTTTAAAGGGTTTTTTCACCCCTATTATGACAGGACAGTAGAAATTTCAGACAGGAAAGCATTGGGAGCAGAGAGAGAGGAAGGATCGTCAAAGAACCTCGAGCCAGGAATTGAACTCGGGTCGCCATCAGCACGCCAGTACACAGTACCACTAGGCTATTGGTGCGACATTTAATTACTTTTTGACATTGATTAAAAAGGCCCACTGAGACATCTTGATTAATCCCTCTGCTTTACTTAAATGTATATGTTATCTGCAATATGTTACTCCATTAGGAAAGATATTTAATTTACGCCACTACAGTCTTGCTGGTATCATTTTTTTTTTTTAAGTTAGAAAAAGGTATTAAATTCAACTTAAGAAGTTCTGAATAAACCCTGTGTGCTCCAATTGCTTCGTTTACTCAAATGGATTAAGTTCACAGTACTCATTAGGTTTTGTTTTTGAACTTGACCACTGACCACATTTCTAGAACTGCTCGATCTTGCAGATTCGCACTCTATAACATCAGAAAGGTCCGACCCTTCCTATCTGAACATGCAGCTCAACTCATTGTTCAAGCTCTTGTTCTCTCCAAACTGGATTATTGCAACTCTCTACTAGCCGGGCTTCCAGCTAACTCTATCAAACCTCTTCAGCTGCTTCAGAACGCAGCAGCACGAGTGATCTTTGATGAACCCAAAAGAGCACATGTCACTCCGCTACTCACCCGTTTGCACTGGCTGCCAGTTGCTGCTCACATCAAATTCAAAGCTCTGATGTTTGCTCACAAAGCGACCTCTGGCTTTGCTCCTTCTTATCTGCTCTCACTTCTGCAGATTTATGTGCCCTCCAGAAACTTGCGTTCTGTGAATGAACGTCGCCTCGTGGTTCCATCCCTAAGAGGGAAGAAATCACTTTCCCGAACTCTCGCATTCAATCTGCCCAGTTGGTGGAATGAACTCCCTAACTACATCAGAACAGCAGAGTCACTTGCTGTCTTCAAGAAACGACTAAAAACTCAACCTGTTTAGTCTCCACTTTCCTTCCTAATCTGTAACTGCATCTCTGGCTATACCACTAACTGTACTCTCTCAAAAAAAACAAACAAACAAAAAAACATTACCAATGCTTTGCTTCTTAGACTTTACACACCTGAAACTTGTCTATAGCACTTGTTCACTGCTGCTCTTATAGTTGTGTAAATTGCTTCCTTGTCCTCATTTGTAAGTCGCTTTGGATAAAAGCGTCTGCTAAATGACTAAATGTAAATGTAAACTTGAATGGTTTGTTGCCATCGGTTTCCTCAAATGGTTTGAGTTGCCTTAACTTTTTGGGTTTTACAGTGTAGCATTATTTAACACTTGCATGACATTTTTATTTAAGCCACCTGAAAGCTCAAATGCCAAGCATGTTTAGCCTAGGTTTCCCATCTTGTCCTACATAAACTGAGATTTCTCTGGATTCTCTGAATATTTTCACAATAGTATCCAGTTGAAGTCAGTATTATTAGCCCCTCTGTTTATTTTTTCCCCCATTTTCTGTTTAACGTAGGGACGATTTTTTAACACATTTCTAAACATAATAGTTTTAATAACTCATTACTAATAACTGATTAGTTTTTATCTTTGCCATGATGACAGCACATAATATTTGACTAGATATTTTTCAAGACACTTCTATACAACTTAAGTGACATTAAAAGGCTTAACTAGGTTAAGTAGGTTAACTAGGCAGGTTAGGTTAATTAGGCAAGTTATTGTATAACGATGGTTTATTCTGTAGACTATTGGAAAAATTATATAGCTTAAAGGGGCTAATAATTTTGACCTTAAAATGTTTTTTAAAAATTAAAAACTGCTTTTATTCTAGCCGAAATAAAACAAATAAGACTTTCTCTAGAAGAAAAAATATTATCAGACATACTGTGAAAATTTCCTTGCCCTGTTAAACATCATTTGGGAAATATTTTAAAAAGTAAAACAATTAAAAAGGGGGCTAATAATTCTGACTTCAACTGGATATGAGCATTACATTTTTTAAAAATCTTTTGCATTGACAAATGTGATTTTTGATTTATTTGCCAAAATAAAACTTAAAACTACTCAGACTGTGTTCCTCACAATTAAGAAATATACCAGGGATAGCTTGAGGGGCAAAAATTGAGGGGCAAAAAATAAAAATGAAAAAGGTCATTTTCATTTCTGAGAGAACTATAAATCGAAAAAAATATATAGAAAATTAAGATTTTATTGTAATTCACATAATTAAAACCCTTTCCAGAATTGTGAATTACAAATGAAAAACCAAAACACATTTCAACTGAAAGTAATATCTGTAATAATACTGACTGAGGCAAAATCCTTTAAAATAAAAACAAAGATCACTCTTTTTCCTACTTCAATGTGCCTGTAATAATGAGGAAAGCCAGCATGCACGCTTCACATATATGCGTGCAAACGAGTGTGTGCGTGCATGTTCAGAGGTGTCCCAGTGCAGCATGTGGTACAGATCCATCCCATGAAGCCCCTCCCATGGGTCTGTGTGCACATTGCCTGCCATTGTGTGCAGTAGACAGCAGATGGTAGGCAATGGCAGCAGTGACAGACCTAGTCATCTGGCAAGCACCCACACTTCAGGCGGGAAACCCAGGCGTGGTGCTTCACTGCCAAAGGTGCTTATTAATATAGGTCAGTCTTTCCACTGCTTATGACTGGCTGACTGCTGAGAGTTTGGACACTGGGCTGTCCAGGCGCATAACTATACTGCAGGGGCCAGAGCTATAAATAAGCTCATTTAGATTTTGGAGTTTTAAGAGCAAAAGGGGCCCTTGACACCCGAATCAACAGAGGCCAACAGTGTGCTGAGGTTCATATACTGTAGGAAGTATGAATGATCCTGCTGTGCACACGACACACAGTATGTGGAAGCCTGTTTATGCCACACATTAAAAGAAATAAGTAAAAAGTAATTGTGGATTTTCACTGAATTATGACTAAATTATGAATTTATATTTTGTAATTTTGAGTAAAGATTTGAGTTTAGCACCCAGTCTTCACTTTGCATGTTTTAAAATTCAGATTATAGTTTTATCTCGCAATTATGAGGAAATTATTTGTGGGTTTATATCTCAGTTTGGACTCTCCATTTTTAGAGTTTATATCTGACAATTTTTATAATATATAATATAATATAATATAATATAATATAATATAATATAATATAATATAATATAATATAATATAATATAATATAATATAACATAATATAACATAACATAACATAATATAATATAATATAATATAATATAATATAATACAACATAATATAATATAATATAACATAACATAATATAATATAACATAATATAATATAATATAATATAATATAATATAATATAATATAATATAATATAATATAACATAATATAACATAACATAATATAATATAACATAATATAATATAATATAATATAATATAATATAATATAATATAATATAATATAATATAATATAACATAACATAATATAATATAACATAATATAATATAATATAATATAATATAATATAACATAACATAACATAACATAATATAATATAATATAATATAATATAACATAACATAATATAATATAACATAATATAATATAATATAATATAATATAATACAACATAATATAATATAATATAACATAACATAATATAATATAACATAATATAATATAATATATAAATATAATATAATATAATATAATATAATATAATATAATATAATTAATATAATATAATATAACAAATATAACATAACATAATATAATATAACATAATATAATAATATAATATAATATACATAATATATAATATAAACATAATATAATATATATATAACCTTAATATAACATAACATAATATAATATAATATAATATAATATAATATAATATAATATAATATAATATATATAATATAATATAATATAACATAATATAATATAATATAACATAATATAATATAATATAATATAATATAATATAATATACATAATATAATATAATATAAATATATATAATATAATATAATATAATATAACATAACTATAATATAATATAACATATATATAATATACATAATATAATATAATATAATATAATATAATATAACATAACATAATATAATATAATATAATATAATATAATATAATATAATATAATATAATATAATATAACATAATATAATATAATATAACATAATATAATATAATATAACATAATATAATATAATATAACATAATATAATATAATATAATATAATATAACATAACATAATATAATATAACATAATATAATATAATATAACATAACATAATATAATATAATATAATATAATATAATATAATATAACATAATATAATATAATATAATATAATATAATATAATATAATATAATATAATATAATATAACATAATATAATATAATATAACATAATATAATATAATATAACATAATATAATATAATATAACATAATATAATATAATATAATATAATATAACATAACATAATATAATATAACATAATATAATATAATATAACATAACATAATATAATATAATATAATATAATATAATATAACATAATATAATATAACATAATATAATATAATATAATATAATATAATATAATATAATATAATATAATATAACATAACATAATATAATATAACATAATATATAATATAACATAATATAATATAATATAATATAATATAATATAACATAACATAATATAATATAATATAATATAATATAATATAATATAATATAATATAATATAACATAATATAATATAATATAACATAATATAATATAATATAACATAATATAATATAATATAACATAATATAATATAATATAATATAATATAACATAATATAATATAATATAATATAACATAATATAATATAATATAACATAACATAATATAATATAATATAATATAATATAATATAACATAATATAATATAATATAACATAACATAATATAATATAATATAATATAATATAATATAATATAACATAATATAATATAATATAACATAACATAATATAATATAACATAATATAATATAATATAATATAACATAACATAACATAACATAATATAATATAATATAATATAATATAATATAATATAATATAATATAATATAATATAATATATATTAATATAATATAATATAACATAACATAACATAATATAATATAATATAATATAATATAATATAATATAATATAATATAACATAACATAACATAACATAATATAATATAATATAATGTAACATAACATAATATAACATAACATAATATGATAAAATATAAAATGTAATGTAAGATCATATTCATTCATTCATTCTTTTTCTTTTTGGCTTAGTCCCTGTATTAATCCAGGGTCGCCACTGCGGAATGAACCGCCAACTTATCCAGCACATGTTTTACGCAGTGGATGCCTTTCCAGCTGTAACCCATCTCTGGGACACATCCATACACACTCGTTCACACTCATACACTACGGCCAATTTAGCCTACCCACTTCACCTAAACCCCATAGGCACATACCACATTAATATAATGTAATATAATATAATATAGGTGGCGCAGTGGGTAGCACATTCGCCTCACTGCAAGAAGGTCGCTGGTTCGAGCCTCGGCTGGGCCAGTTGGCGGTTCTGTGTGGAGTTTGCATGTTCTTCCCGTGTTCACGGGGGTTTCCCCAGGGTGCTCCGGTTTCCCCCACAAGTCCAATGACATGTGTTATAGGTGAATTGGGTTGGCAAAATTGTCCGTAGTGAATGAGTGTGTATGGATGGTCCAAAAAGAGAATGAATGATAATATAAATATAATATAATACAATAATATAAAATAACTAATATAATATAAATGTTTTTAATGGTGAGTTTGAGTTTATATATCACAATTCTGACTTCTAAAAATTTTCTTTACTAATTTTGGGGACAATAGTATCTTTCTGTATCAGGAAATGCATATTCACACAATGTTTTGGTACATTTAATTTTGTATAATAAAATAAATATTATGTGATTTTTAAGAAAAAAAATCTGAATTTAGAGTTTCTGACACAATTATGACTTTATTTCTTTCATTCCGAGCAATTAACAAAAAAAAAAGTCATAATATGTAAACCCTTTTTTAAATCTTGAGATAGAAAAAGCCTATTTTAGAGACTCTGGACTACCAGTAAAATCGAATGCAACACCAAAACAGTCCAAAAGTGATTTTTCTGTTTTGAATGGGCCGTCCTGGTGAAGAGGCACCTGGTGAATGAGACACAGTGGACACAGTGTTCTGTGGGTGGAGCACCCCCCATTTTTACAGACTAGCAGCTGTTCCTCAGGTGAGCTGCAGATCACAGATGCTGTAAGCTGCACACACTCACTGTATGCATGCTTGCTTTGTATTCTTGTTGACTCCAAGCATTTTTTAATGTTCTTAAGACACTGTAAGCAAAACACTTTTTTCATGCACCTGCATATTTTGAGATTTTGGACTGTTTGGGTTTTCTGTTTTTTTATTTTTTTTATTTTGATGGATAGAAAACAATTTAACATATACTTAGGTGTTTATTTTATGACACTTCATAAAAGTGTGCTTACATTTCAATTAGAATGCATAATTAAGGCCATTTTCTCAAAGAAATATTCTCCTGCATTGAGCCATAAATCTACACTTCAGCAGTGCCCCCAAACCGTCCTCTTTTATGAGAAGAGAATGCAGGGTTCCACACAATAACAGGGTTCCACACAATTCATTCATGTTGTCCCAACACAAATTAAGTTCACTTAACAAATTTAAGTGGACTGAACATAAAACAATTAAGTTATCCCCTAAAATAGTTGTTTCAGCTCATTTTAAATATGTAGTTTAAACAAGAAGCAAAAATATATATCAAATATATTAATATATTTCATGTACACTGTAAAAAAATGCAGGGTTCAATACAACTCATTCATGTCCCAACACAAATTGATTAAGTTAACTTAACACTTTTAATAAATTTATGTGGATTGAACATGAAAAAATGAAGTTGTCCCAATGAAATCTCAAGAATTGTGTTGTTTCAGCTCATTTTAAATAAGTAGTTTGGACGAGTAAAAAAAATTATTTTGAGTGTATATTCTGAAGGTTTTTACAGATGGATATGTTTATACAGTTGAAGTCAGAATTATTAGCCGCCCTTAATTATTAGCCCCCCTGTTTTTTTCTCCAATTTCTGTTTAATGGAGAGAATAATTTTTTCAACACATATGTAAACATAATAGTTTTAATAACTCATTTCTAATCACTGATTTATTTTATATTTGCCATGATGACAGTAAATAATATCAGACTAGATATTTTTCAAGACACTTCTATACAGCTTAAAGTGACATTTAAAGGCGTAATTAGGTTCATTACGTTAACTAGGCAGGTTTCGGTAATTAGGCAAGTTATTGTATAACGATGGTTTGTTCTGTAGACTATGAAAAAAAATATACAGCTTAAAGGGGCTAATAATTATGACCTTAAAATGGTGTTTAAAAAATTAAAAACTGCTTTTATTCTAACCAAAATAAAACAAATACTTTCTCCAGAAGAAAAATATATTATCAGACATACTGTGAAAATTTCCTTGCTCTGTTAAACATCATTTGGGAAATGTTTAAAAAAGAAAACAAAATTAAAAGGGGGGCTAATAATTCTGACTACAACTGGATATAATATGGCTGATTATACACAGCATTTTAATTTTGCAAAACCTGTGAAAGAATATCTGTAAATTATGTAGTGATGTAGTTGCAAAAAATAAATAAATAGAAATAGAAACCTTTTGCGCTACATTGCAAAAAGCAATTATTTGCTTTACTTCACAAAAACAAGTAATGCTGTTGTCTTAAAACCAAAAACTTGACTTTACTTAAAGTGAGTAAGCCTTTTGTAACTTGAAATTGTTTTGTTAACTTAACTTTTATGCACATAGTAGAGTTTACTATTGTTTTAATAAGAACAGAAGAGCAAAATGATCAGATCAGATGGATGTGAATTTAGTTTGAAGCCTTTATTTATGCTAAATTTACTTCATTATACATTGTTGTATGTGTTTGTGTTCTCCAAATTCAGAAATTCTAGTTCCCTTCTTCTTCTTTAAGCACAAATAATGCACTTAAACATAATTTTACAAACCAACCAATAACTGCGGCCATTTTAGTTCACGCAGATCAACAATTACCTCAATCTATAACAAAAGCTTGGATTTCACCCCAAAGATTAAAGTTCCTTTATAAATTTACACATCACCATCAAAAATTACAACAGGTGTTTGTTTTGACTTGAGCCAAAATGGCATCAGTAGCCATCAAGTGCCCGGCGCACTGTACAAAAGCCCAAACCAGCCAACCAATTTATCCCCAATGGGCCTTTGACATCTCTCAAGCCTGCATTGACCATCTGAAAAACACAATAGCAGAGTGTTCTTTGAATTTGAAAGAAACATATAAGAGCACATGTGTTATAGGCTTGTAATGGCCGTCAGCAGCAGAAGGCATGTCAGTAGGGCCTTGCGCCCCTCTATTCAGGGGAAATTGAGTGAATGGGCCTGCAAAACCAACAGACATGCAGAACAATAGAGCCAAAAGACATTATTTCATGGCCGAGTGGGCCTCTTTAGAGAGAGCAGCTGACCTGTGGAGAGCGGTGTTGTTCGGGGAGGGTGTGGGTCTTCGGACCCCAAGGGCAGAGATTGCTCCCCCTCCCAGTATGGTGACAGGGGATATCTGTCAACTCAAGAGACCTCGACTTCCATTACTGCTAAAAACACATGGCCCTCAGAAGAGAACTGGAGTCTGAGGTCTTTCGCAGTGTGACATAAACGAGAAGGCGATTATTAGACAAAAAGATTGGTGTTGGGACGGATGGAAGAACTGTCAATCATACAGTTAAAGGGATAGTTCACTCAAAAATTTGATTCCGCTCACCAATAGTTCAAATCTATTTATGTCTCTGGTTTAACACATTGGGAATTCTGAATAAACTTTTTTATGTAGACAGTTGGGGCGAGACGGTGGCTTAGTGGTTAGCACTGTCACCTTACAGCAAGATGGTCACTAGTTCGAGTCCCAGCTGGGTCTTTTTGCATTTCTGTGTGGAGTTTGCGTGTTCTCCCCGTGTTCGTATCCCCGTTTCTTCCGGTTGCTCCGTTTTCCCCATGCGCTATAGGTGAATTGAATAAACTAAATTGGCCAAAGTGTGTGTGAATGAGTGTGTATGGATGTTTCCCAGTACTGGGTTGCAGCTGGAGGGGCATCCGCTGTGTAAAACATATGCTGGATAAGTTGGCGGTTCATTCCTCTGTGGCAACCCCTGATGAATAAACGGACAAAGCTGAAGAAAAATGAATGAATGAATGTAGACAGTTGACAGTAGCTTTCCCAGTACTGTGTTGCAGCTGGAAGGGCATTCGCTGTGTGAATGCTGGAATAGTTGGTGGTTCATTAAACTGTGGCAACCCCTGATGGATAAAGGGACAAAGCCGAAGTAAAAAAGAATGAATGTAGACAGTTGACAGTAGCTTTCCCAGTTCTTTGTTGCAGCTGGAAGGGTATCCGCTGCGTGAATGTCAGAATAGTTGGTGGTTCATTCCGCTGTGGTGACCCCTGATGAATAAAGGGACAAACCCGAAGTAAAAAAAGAATGAATGTAGACAGTTGACAGTAGCTTTCCCAGTACTTGGTTGCAGCTGGAAGGGCATCCGCTGCGTGAATGTTGGAATAGTTGGTGGTTCATTCCGCTGTGGAGACCCCTGATGAATAAAGGGACAAAGCCAAAGTAAAAAAGAATGAATGTAGACAGTTGACAGTAGCTTTCCCAATACTGTGTTGCAGCAGCTGGAAGGGCATCCGTTGTGTAAATGCTGGAATAGTTGGTGGTTCATTCCACTGTGGCAACCCCTGATGAATAAAGAGACAAAACCGAAGTAAAAAAGAATGAATGAATGTAGACAGTTTATAGTAGCTTTCCCTGTACTTTGTTTCAGCTGGAAGGGCATCCGCTGCATGAATGTCGGAATAGTTGGCGGATCATTCCGCTGTGGTGACCCCAGATGAATAAAGGGACAAAGCCAAAGTAAAAAAGAATGAATGTAGACAGTTGGCAGTAGCTTTCCCAGTACTGTGTTGCAGCTGGAAGGGTATCCGCTGTGTGAATGCCGGAATAGTTGGCAGTTCATTCCGCTGTGGAAACTCCTGATAAATAGGGGACTAAGCTAAAGGAAAACTAATGAATGAACGAGTTGAAGGTAGCCATGGACTTCTATAGTAGGGAAAAAATTGTTGACACAAACAGAAGAAATAGACTCATGGGTTTGAAACAAGTGGATGGAGAATAATTGTCAGAATTTTCATTTTTTGGGCGAACTAAGTTATGTTTATTATCCATTAAGTACAATTCAGAGAACAACCCACGACCAAGAAAGAAAAAAATACAAAATCGGCACATATTAAAGAGAATATTGTTTTTATTTTTAGGTAATGAAATGACAACTTGGCTATTGGACGGGTTGTAATATCAAAGAAGCAGGTTAAAATTGTTTCGCGGAAATGATGTAACATATTGCATGTCAGTGGAAGAGTGCTGCTTGTTTTCATGCATGTCAGTTTGCTACATATACTTGCTTCCCTCAAATCTACACAAAAAATGTAATAACAACAAACAAGACAGACGTTCTGACAGTAAATTTATGACAAACGAACACATCAAGCGGTTTTCTACAATGTTACGTGAGCCAAAATAAATGAATCTCTCTTTATTTTGCATGCAGGATTACGCATGAGCAAGTCGTAGTGTTTACCTGTATCCAGACGGTCAGTTTTTATATTTAATATCTGGATTACAATAAGAAAAATAAACTAAACCATTCGCCACTTTGAATCGACTCAACGCATAACACTTTTGTTTATTTCAGACTAATCAAACAGGAACTATTTCACATAGGTTCATCTCAGTTTAAAATACTAAATCGAGACATCGAAACATTTCACTTCGTACGAGAGCAAAGCAACTGTCCTACACTTCCTTCAACCGATTGTGCATGTGTCCATTTCTGCTGTAACTCCCAGTAGCAGCGAGCAAAAACCTTACGAACATGTTTCCAGAGCGAGAAAGTGGGAGAGAGCAACTACGTTTATGCCATTTTCCCCTTCGAATGTCAGACATGTCAGTGTTAATGATATGTTTAAATACATTCAGCCAGCGCTAAAAATCACACAACAACAAAATGTAAACACTACAGAGGGCAAAAAACAATAGATACTAATGACAAACCAACATTTATACATTTAAAAGTGCAATTTCCCCACATTTGGAGGCTGAATGCTGCTTGCTGCTACTATTTTGTACGGTCAACCAATTGCGGACAGAACTTGAATCATAAAATGTTAAGCTTACTGTACAGGCCAAAACATTAGTGGCAGTGTTATTTGAAATCAACAAACATGTGATGGAAGGTAGTCAAATCTTGAACGGAACAGAAATATAATTAGAGTTTTTTGTTTTTATATATTTGAAATAAATAAATTAGTAAAGATTTAATAAATAGAAGCTACAGCTCTGAGCAAAGAAATCTCGCTCTCTCATCTGTTCTTGGAACGTGCGACTGGGCGCATTGATATCAGTACCAAAACATGATTCCGGCTACACTGAGAACGATAACCAGCGAAGATGCTGGATTTAGACTTCAGTCAGCAATTTTAACGTCAACGACCTTCACTTTAGAGCGAAACGACCCTCTCAAAAATAGAAATAAAAACAAAATGAGCGAGGTACCTTCCAGTAGACGTTAACTTAGCAGATTCACGCTATACAATACATTCAGTGAGTGTCCTACTCGAATAAAAAAAATGAAATTAAAGTATCAGGATGGAATCTTTGTTATGTTTGGAGCGGATTACGTCGCAAGTGCTATCCAGTTACTCCTCAACACTGTCTCTCTGCTCCGCAGTCTAACAAACAACCACAGTAGTGCAACACTGCCAGTGCTCCCCTTTCCTTAACACCAGTCTCTAAAAACATCTAAAAGAGCTTTAAAAATGTCATTCGTATGATTAAAAAAGCAGCCCTTAAAGCTCAGCGCACTGTTTATGACTAAAAACGGATAAAAACAGCTCTACGTTAAAATGTACGGCAAATCTAGTGCTACATGTGTGTTTTATTTAATATCAGTGAGTGTTTAGCAAACATCGTAGTGAGTGTTTTTGTTTTCTACAGCGGATTGTCTGAGAGGTTAAATGTCAGTGTTTTGGAGGAGGAGAAGAGGGAGGTTTCTGGAGTGCAGAAGTGTTGTTTAAAGGACGAGAGCTCTGGAGATGCAGGCGGTCGGGTTGGGGTTTAAGTAACGCCTGGCCTGCTCTGTCATGATCAGCTGATCCTCCGTTTTCCCAAAAACCACTGCATCCCACTCGCTGTTGGCCTGTTGGATGAGAAAACAGGCATGTTGATTATTGTTGATCTAAAATAAAACCATAAAATAAAATCATTTTTGTTACCTAAAATAAAACATAAAAAAAACAAAACAAAAAAAATAAGAACTACAATTTTAAAATCATAATAAATCGAAAGTTTCATGGGAGGTATATATGATTTACTATTAAACAAAAACATTTATGATTTTTTTATTAAGGCTTTGCTGAGTCTAATTCAAAATATTAAATTAATACTAAAATAAAATATAAATCACACTAAAGGACTGAAGGTCTAAAATTTGTATCCATATTTATAATGATAGAACAATATTTAAAGGGTCACGAAACACCAAAACACAGATTGAGCTGTTGACAGTCATATATATGTGTCCCACGTTGTTAAAAAACACTAATAGGACACATATATTTAGCTAACAAGTGAAAATTGGTTGTTTTTGCGTTGTTTTGTGCAAATTCGACCTTCCTGTTTAAAAGGAAATTTTATAGCTACATCACAGTCATGAGATCATTGTGTAAATTCCAGCGTGGAGATTGGCTGTCTGTAACAGCCGGTACAAAGTGACGTCAATGACTTTTCAGCACCTCTGTTCATTAATACATGAGAAAGATTTGGTTTGAACCAATCAGCATGCTCTATTGTGAACGAGATGCAACTTCTCTATTATGTATGATATAGCTTCGAAGACTCCTTTTACTTGTTACAGTGTTCAGAGAGACGCCATGTTGAGTTACCAACTGTAATTAAAACAAGTATTAGAAGAATTGTTCGCAGACATGGGTCACCAGCAACGAAGTTTTGTTTCCATTTCCCCACAATGTGTGGACCCACATGGGTCGATTACAGTGGTCTGCTAACACGCAACAAAAATATGTTTGTCAAAGACAAACCCGAGAGCTTTTCGCATCTGGAAATGGTGAAATCCAGATTTACTGCTCGTTTTCTTTAAAAAAAAAAGCCGCGATTCCAGTTTGTGTTGATTGTCCTGTATCCATGAATTTGGTAAGTGTGCGATCAATGTTCTTTGTTTACGTTTATTCAGATGAAACGTTAGTAGTAGTCAGCAGTACTCTTTCAGTTATTAAAGACATACCTTAGTCAAAATGACTTAGTTACTAACTTTACAGGAATATCACTACAATACTATAGACTGAAAATCCCCCACCTTCACACAGCTTCCAGATCTGCTGTAACTGCTGCTCTCTGAATCACTCTCTATCTCCCCTGCCTCTGTGTTTGTGTTGCCGCTGTGAAAATCAGCACGTGCATGTACTGAAACTCCCCTTTTCATGCAAACCCTTCCCTCTTTCGCCACTCCCACCTAAATAAAGCTGGACTCGCCCACTTTTCTGACTTTTTTCAAACTAGAGGTGTGAAAACAACCTGCTGAGACGGGGGTGGTGGGTGTTTCATGGCCCTTTAAAGATTTACTTGAGAAAATTAGACCAAAATTACTAAAACTGTAACAAAAAATGCAACATTAATAGCCACTCAGTTGATCTAAAATAACATTGGTTTGACATTAACTATGAAATAAAATTCATTTCTATATTACATTTATTATAAAAAAGGTCTTAAATTTGTATTGATATTTATACAAGGGAAAGAATTTATGATTTACTTGGCAAATAAGCTTTAATGATTTAACTAATTAAATAATTTAGGCATTTCTTGTAAAATATCATCTCAAATACTGTCTAAATACTGTTTATTCCCAACTATTTCCAAACAAATCATTATTGCAATTTTGTATATATACACTGTAATTATGTGCTAACTCCAAAACAATGAATACAGGAGTATCAATATCACATCAAATCCTTTCCTTTTGCTACTTAGAGATTAAAAGAGTGACTTACCGGTGTGGGTGTTTGGTAAAGCGGGCTCCTTTGGGTCATGTTTTCTCTCTTGCCTTGTGGGCTGAGTGAACAAACAGCAGAAAGTGAATCCTTCAGTGATTCAGGAGAGCAGGAGTTCTCCTCTCTTTCTGTTAATGGCATCATGAGCATGGATCTGGTCAGCAGGCCGTCACTCTGAGACTATGCGGAAAAAGAAGTAGTGGGAAAACAACGTAAACTACAATTCTAAAGATGCATCTTTAGTTAGAAGAGGAGGATAATGCTCTTACCGTTGTTCCATTGTTGTTAATCTGCTGTTGAGGAAACAGCTGAACGTTCAGACAGTCTTTTTCCCAGCTGTCCAACACCAAAGACTTTCTCACTTTCCTTGCAGGAGCTTCCATCTGCTGTCAATCCCACAAGACACAGCAAATAAAAACTAGTGTTCAGTTTAAAGGGACAGTACTCCCAAAAAATGATAAATCTATCATTATTTACTCACTCTCTGCTTTTTCCAAAATTATTTTGAGTTTATTTCTTGTGTAATAACAATAGAATGACCTAAGGAGAAATTACTGAACTACTGAAAGGATTTAATACTTCATATAAAAGGCTTTTTTGGTGATGACAGCTTAAGATGCCTCTCATATGGAGTCACATGCATTGCTCAGGTGTGTTTTTTTCCACAGACTTCAACAGAGTGTAAAATTAAATCTCGTCTATCAAATCTGATCTTTATTTTGGATTTTCTATTGGATTCAAGTCAGGTGATTGGCTGGGCCATTCTACAGCTTGATTTTCTTTCTCTGAATCCATTTGAGAGTTTCCTCGGCTGTGTTTTAGATCATTGTCTTGCTGAAACTAGCAGAGTTGCTGAAGAACTACTGAGAGATTTCAGCTGCTGTCTGGGCTTTCACTGCCTTTCTACACCTCCCTTTCTTCATGTGTTCTATACTTTTTCCCTGCGTCATTTCATTTTATTACACAAAACTTCTTTGTATATATGGATTTCTTTGGTTGTAACCAACATCCAGTAAAAATTTCGAGTCAACAGCATCTTAAGAAATATGTTTTTTGAGAAAAATGGTGACGTGTTCAATACTTATTTTCCTCAATGTCTTTTGAAGAAACTTTAAAAGTCAGAAGTTGTTACCATCAAGTCATTGGCTACTGGTTTCAAACATTAATCAAAATCTACTGTGGTCATCAGAAAATCAGGTTTAGAGGTTTGTAACCACTTGAAGGTCAGTAAACTTAAAATTTTGGGTAAACTATCCCTTTAAGATTGAAATCCTGTCACTATATCTATTTTACATGACTGTGTGAAATGAATGAGGAGGCATGTGGAAATCACATAAAATCTAAATCAAGTGATTTTAGCATGCCAATGTCAAATTTATGCATATAAAATATATTTTCTCAACAACAAAATTGTGGCTAGTGAAAATGGCGAGTGACCAGTAATGTTGGAAAACTACTAGCCACAGTGGCTGGTGATCAAAAAAGTTAATGTCAAGCCCTGGTTATCCAGAAATTTCTTGCATGCACTTTACTACTACAGACATACTACTTGGCTTGCATACTGTTTTTAACTTACTATATAGTATGGAAGTATGCTAATTCAGACGCAGCACTAGTATACCTAAGAGCTTGATAAAATTTCGAGTCAACAGCACCTTTAGAAACATGTTTTCTGAGAAAAATGGTGACATGTTCTATACTTTTCCCCTCTGTATTTTAAAGAAACTTTAAAAGTCAATAGTTGTGTGACTGGGTATGAAAGAAAGTGGCGAATACCTCATAGGATCTGTACTGAAGTTGGTTCTGCACTTGTGTGAAGATGTCCGCTCCGGTCTCCTCCTTCAGGACCTCTCTGATGTCCTCCTCCAGAAGCGCCAGTGGTTGGGGCTGAACACACCAGGGTAATATATTAAAATGCAAATTAGCAACTGAAGTCTTTTAGCTGAATCCTATGAAACAAGTTTGTTTTAGGGACTGTTAAGACCATTTTTTGTCCTGATTGTTTTCAGGACCCTACAGATATTATATTGAAAACCAACAAAATAGATTTGCTGCCATGGCAACTAACTGAAAATAAAAGTAAAGGTCAGTTGACGATCAAAGCAATAAGTATTATGAGGGAGAATTTTGTACTTTGTTGTCTTGCTGTATAGATTTTATGCTCTTTATCCAAAATATAATTCAGCTCCACACATGTGAGTGGGATCTTCTCTTCGTATGCGCCAGACAATCTCTTATCAGCACTCCATGGCTCTGGGAAATCTTCTTGCAATTCTTAAGCTGATGATACACAGGGCAACTTCTTGAGCAATGTTATTAGGCAACTTTGGGAAGTGATACTATAAATGGGCAATCAGTTGAGACACGGGGTAACAAATAAGGGCAATGGGTTACAGACACAAGGATTGTTGCCGATTCTTAATAGTAAAGTAGCCAAGCAACATCACTTTGCAAAATTACCTGGCAACCTTGCTCAGCATTAGTGTTCTTCATGCAGGTGAGTGTGCTTGACAAACCACCTGTAGACTACATTCGTTTTCTCTCCATATGCCCCAGACACATTCTTATAAGCACCAAAATGTCTTGGAAAACATTGTGTGATTCTGAGTGTGCTTCATACTGGTGAGTTGGCTTGACAAACCTGCTAAACCAGGGGTGGCCAAATTCAGTCCTGGAGGGCTGGTGTTCTGGAGAGTTTAGCTCCAACTTCCTTCAACGACCGTTAGAAAAGTACGTTCTATATAGTATGAATGTGAGTAGCATGAATGGAACTCGGATGTACTACATCCGCCACATGACCTATCCTCATCAGTTGTCTTGCTTCACTCCCATTTATGAATTCTATTGCATGGCATCATAGGATAGCCTAGCAGCCGTCGGATCTGCACTTCAGAATCTCGCCAGAAGTAGTAGGCCATCCAGGAATTTCTCGCATACTGTTTTTTGAATCCTATGAATTCGGACATTCTACTTGGCTCGCAAACTGTTTTTAGCTTACTGTATAGTATGGAAGTATAGGATTTCAGAGGCAGCACTAGTATACCCAAGAGCTTGATAAGGTGGTTCAGGTGTGTCTAATTGGAGTTGGAGCTAAACACTGCAGGACACCAGCCCTGGACCGAGTTTGGGCACCCCAGAGCTAAACTAACTTGGACTTGCCATAGCATTTATATACTGCTGCTCTCTGATGATTTGAAGTGCTTCTTTTCTCCTCACTTGTAAGTCGCTTTAGATAAAAAACACCTGCTAAATGAATAAATATAAATGTAAATGCAATGATTTTTACATTTGGTTGACAAAGTACCGGTGACCAATCGACTTTCATTTTATGAATCAATAATGATAAGATTCCACTAAAACTCAACTTTAATGTTCTACTGACGAAAACAAAATCACTTACATCTTGGATAACCCAAGATTTTTGAACTACTTTTTTCAAACAGATTTCATGAGACTTATTCTTTCATGCATCTTGCTGTAGTCTGTTTAATAATGATGTGTCTTTTATTAATTCATTTACTTTTACTAAAACTTACCACCATCCTTAATGGCCCATGCATCTTCTCCTGGGCAGCCAGGGCATTTTTAAAAGGAGTTGGTGTTCTCGGAGTGTGTACTACAATATTCTTATGGAGTTTTGGGGTCCTAAAACTGAAGACAAAAACAGGACTAGTTATTTCTTGATTCCAACCACGGTTATCTCAGATTTTGCAAACAGCAGCAGAGCAAAGGTGAAGGATGAGCCCTGACCCTGCATTCTCCTTCTGGTGTTTCGGTGTGGTCTCTTTCTGATGCGGTGTGTTAAGGAGGCATTTCTGTCCACACACTGGAGTTGACGTGAGAGCAGGATTGTCAAGGCTCAAAGACTCGCCACCAGATACATTAAAAAACTGAAAGACAAAAAACATTGAGTGAATCCACTAGGTCTGGGTATTGATTCAGTCCTTGATCTGTCCTAATCAAGTCCTAATTTGATTTGATACAGATTTACAGGCTTATGATTCAATTTGATATGATAAACGAATATAGCTATAAAATAATTGATATAAAAATGATCAGTGAATACAAAATTTCAGGTGCATGTGTAGACATCACCTTTATAAATATCCCTTTAATAAACCTATGAAACATTCAGCCAATAAATTGCATTGAAAATACCTA
>NC_079458.1:18009112-18111612 GCF_903798145.1 Danio aesculapii
ATTCGTTTTTAATTTATAGAGATGAAGAACAGACTTCAGAAAGAAGAAAGTTCAGAGATACAGAGAAGATTGAAGCATGCTCTGAGAAATGTGTTATGGGACTTACCGAGATGAAGCTCGAGATCCGAACGTTGATGTTTTCCAAGCACTGGCCACTTTGTGATCTGTATGGATACCTGGGTGGCTGCCAAACGAACACGATAAAAAAGCTTTTAATGTTTACTGTACTAAATACTTCACATTTGCTACATTTATTATATTTTTTGTTAGGTTTGTCTATGCAGATAAGTTGAACATTTCACAAATTATCATAAAAAACTAAATAAAAAAATTCCCATCATCAGACATCACTCACAGTAATCGGCTATCATTATTGGTTGAGAAATATTGTGCATCTTTATTAAAATAAAAAAAAAATTATAAAAGTCACACTTAATAAGACAATTTAAAGTCCAATTCTAGCTATTAACGAACCATTAACTATGTCTTTTAGCTCAGTAAACTCCTAGTTTGGTGCTTATTAATAATTAGGGATAAAGTACATCCAGGAGGTTGTTATCACAGAATAAATCCCAACATGCTAATCGGCGGCACATTGCGAAGTACAGAAGTGTTGTATGATGCTGTCTTCACACCTGACGCAGAACGCTCAAATAAATCATGCTATTCACATTCACGTGATGGGCAGGGCTTCTGTCTGTTTAGTGACTCTAGTTTCTTTGCTAAATGGCTAACATGGGTTTTATTGAGAGAATAAAAAAAATGTATGTGCTTCAGGAAGACTAATAAACAGCATCGATTCGTTTGGCGCTGTGTCTGAGTCCACTAGATCCATTCAGAGGTGCACCCTGCTCTGTGAATTCATAAACTCCTCCAGAAACTATACCTGGATAATGGAAGCCGAGCCCAGTCTGATGAACTGTTGTCAGGTCTTGGCAAGAGCATTTTCTCTCGGGACACTAACAACAGGCGCTACGTCATAATCACGCCCCTATAAGAGAAAGCTCCTGATTGGTTAACGCGGCGTGAATGTTTGCTGAAGTTCAGATTTTCCAACTTGAGCGAAGCACCCGATGTCTATTCATGTCATTGCATTAACTTAACATGTAAATCACTCGCGCTTGATGCTTCATCCCCGTCTGGTGTGATAGCAGCGTAAGACTGAAGGGCTTTATTTTGCAAAAACAACCATCCTGGATGTACTTTATCTCATTTATTACAAGGCTACTTGCCACAAAACAAAAAAAATTACACACGTAACCTTGTTCTGAGCTGTTATAGTTTATTAATTCTTTATTTAAGCGCAAATCTGACAGAAACTAAAACAGCTGATGGAGTATTCACTAACCTGCACACTATTCAACCACAAGATGGCACCAAACAGTCACAACGCAAAGCTGACAGAAATGAAACCCATCGAATGATACTAACCGTATTATTGATACACAAGATGGCGTCAAACAGTCAAAAACCACAATGTGACAGACAAGCAGATACATATGAATGTAGAAGTATATGGATTTGATCGTATTCACTGATGGTCAAAGTGATTCGAAGTTGTCCGATGAGCCTGCATTATTTAGCGGTTGTTATCTGGAGATAACATACCTTGTAATGTTGTGACTGACCAATCAGAATGGAGTATTCCAGACAGCCGTGTAATAATGCAGAATATGTAATTTATAAGTCCTAATAAACAACCAATATCTTAATAGTCACTAGTTAATAGAATTAGAATTAATCCCTATACTAACTAAATATTGCTTTAGCTACATATGTAAATGTGTTATCACCTGTGATTGGCCGCTCAACATTAGCTGATTCTGGTCATGTGGATATTCCACAGTCGGGTTGGATTTGGGACGTTTCTTTTGGCCTGGATCGCTGTTGTAGCTCTTGTTGCCCTCCTGTAAGTAACCCTCATGCTCCACCTTCCTGCGCATGGTGGAGTTCCAATGGTTCTTAATGGAGTTGTCCGTTCTATAAGAGTGCAGTAAAGTAAAGTCAATCTCCAGCCTACATACAGTAAGCACACAGGCACCCTTCTATATTCAGCATAGATTTAGACTGATTTTTACCTTCCAGGTAGGAGCTTTGAGATCTCAGCCCAGCGGTTACCCAGACGTTTGTGTGCTTCATAGATAATGCGATCCTCTTCCTGAGTCCAGGAGGATTTCTTCACTTCTGGGTTGAGGTGATTGTGCCAGCGCTCTCTGCATTGTTTGCCTATGCGCCCTTGTAAGTGCTTAGCAATCACTGACCACCGTTTGGGTCCATATTTATGAACAAGCTCAATCACCTGTAGAGATGTTTAGAATAGACGCTCTGTCATCTAAAAATGTTTGATGTTGATACAAACATAAAAACGGAAATTTTTTAAATAAAAGAGGGCACACAGGGTCATTTCAAAAGAGTATTAACATCCACTTAACATGTATATCCCAAAACTATAGCTTGGTTTCCATGATTTTTGTTAATAAATTACTGCATGAGAAGCGGGTGATGGAAAAGCAAAATTTCTAATAAAAATCCCTTAGTTCACAAATACATTTTTACATTCACTTGAGGTGGTTTTGGATTTCATAAAAGAGTTATGGGAGATTGATACACATTTGCTGAATAAACTCTGACATAGCGAATACTGAAACCTAATCAGTACTCAAACCTAATTTCCATTATGCTTACCTTGTTTACTGTTTGTTACTAGGTTACCAATACTACAGTCAGCCGCTTTAACAACTTGATGGAAATTCACCTAATTTGCATTTGCCAGCTTTGAAAAGATTCTCTTCACCTAAGGATGGAAACCCCGATAATGACAACACCGCACTGAACTATATACAGAGTATATACTGTATAAACAGAAGCAAAATAGGGAAATAAATAAGACACAGGTGAGACTAATCAGAAGTCAAGGAAACTAAATGAAACTCTATCATCTGTATCGTGAAACTGACAAAGTTTGACACTAGGTTTATAGAATATTTTATAAAATATTATAGAATAACATTTTATAGGTTTTAAAAAATATTGTATTTGCTGAAAATTACAACCATAAAAATAGCTTACCAAACTCTGTCAGTAAAATTTAGTCTAGACCAAATAAAAACAGGTAAAGCTAATCTCTGAGCTAGCATATTATTGAAAGAACTTTGCTTTTGAATGTGCAGTATGTAAGTTTGACACCCAGTGGTTAAACTAGCTATTGCATTCCTGCATCAAAACAAATGCAAGTGCGGGTTGCCAGATTGATGACCAACAAGAGCGATTCTCACGATCGAGCCTAGAGGCTGATTTAAATCGTGTTCTATATAAAAGCAACGACACGTGATAGAAGGAATATTTTCCATATTAAAAGGAGTTTTTGTTCTAACCAACACCTCGAATTGATAAGCTTGCAGCTGAAGAACAGAAAAATTTGACAATGATCACATCATGTGCTTTATTCAGTGTTAAATGCTAACAATGCGAGTTTGAATGCCATTTTACATGACATTTATTGCCATATACTGAAAGCAGCAGCAGATAGTTTCACCTAAGCTCTTGAAAATAAAATAAACTGTTTGAAATTGAACTTTAGAACTGTGACTCCAAACCAACACATATCAGTGATCCACCATCTTCATTTATTAATGTTAAAGATGTTTGATATTTATTAATTAGATTATAAACCTTACCATTTCGTGAGTGAGTGCATATTCTGTGCTTCTGAATGGCTGTATTTTAATTTCTATCGTGTTGGGTCTAAAAACATTTAAAAGGTTTAACTATTTAAAATCTAATATATATAAAAATACTATCTTATTTAAATATAGTTATATTTTAATTGAACAAAGATGGTTTAAACGGATAACAAGTGACATACATATGTCATAGAGTCATATTATGTCAGTATATCATAGAGAATATCATAGAGAGTAATGCATTACATTTTAAAATATGTTAAATTAAAAAACAGTTATTACAAATTGCAATAACATCTTACTATATGTACTGATATTACTGAACTATTAATAAAAGATGTGCAGCTTTTTTTTTCAAAATGCTTTGGTAGTCTAGTATGCAAGTCTAGTTTTGCATTACTATTAAGAATCAAATAGTGCAGAAAGTGAACTGTAGTGTTCACAAAAGTTTAATTTTATTGTATAACGTTGTCATGCATATCTTAAATAGCGTGTGGTAAGAAAAAAGTTTTTAGTTGTTTGGAACTTAAGAAGAGGACAAATGCTGAATCAAGACTACAAGACCATCACACCCTTCCCAATCCTTGGCGTTTCACCATTTTTCCATCCATTCATCTCTGTCTTCCTCTGAGGACACTAAACACCCGGCTCATCTTACCCTCTGATCCTCCTCTTTTGTCCAGGGTCCTTTCACCAGCTCCGGGTTGAGCACCTTTTGCCAACGGTGCTGACATTGACCATCTGTCCTCGTCTGTCAAAGAGCAACAAAATCCCACATTAACACCTGCAGCAAGTACACAAATAACTATAATAACATCTTTACTAACACACAGGCCTGTCGATAATAATACAACCTAGATTTAACAATAGTTCTGCTGAAATTCTATCCAGTCTTTCCACTGAAACAGTTCAATCTAAAGTTAGAAATCTTGATATGTGACTTTTTTGGGATGTTTTTGCATAGCTACAGTTGAAGTCAGACTTATTACCCCTCCTGAATTAATAGCCCCCCTGTTTATCCCCCCCCCATTTCTGTTTAACAGATTTTTTCAGCACATTTCTAAACATAATAGTTTTAATAACTCATTTCTAATAACTGATTTATTTTATCTTTGCCATGATGACAGTAAATAATATTTTACTAGATATATTTCAAGACACTTCTTTACAGCTTAAAGTGACATTTAAAAGCTTAACTAGGTTAATTAGGTTAACAAAGCAGGTTAGTGTAATTAGGCAAGTCATTGTGTAATGATAGTTTATTCTGTAGACTATCGAAAAAATATATAGCTTAAAGGGGCTAATAATTTTGACCTTAAAATGGGTTTTAAAAATTAAAAACTGCTTTTATTCTAGCCGAAATAAAACAAATAAGACTTTCTCCAGAAGATAAAATATTATCAGACATACTGTGAAAATTTCCTTGCTCTGTTAAACATCATTTGGAAAATATTTTAAAAAGAAAAAAAAAATCTAAGGGGGTTTAATTGTTATGATTTCAACCGTGCATTTAAAAATAGTTTTTAATAGTAAATTTAGATGACATTAAAAAGAGTTGACTTTAATGAAATGTATTATTATTAAGTAAAATCACAGTGAACATTGCAACTGACATGCAAAATAATCTAAATCAAGCATACTTTTACACCAGCAAATTAAACTCTCTCAAATCTGTCATTGAATCAATAGTTCAAGATAAAAAAAGAGGATTCATCAGGTAAAGGATGATTCATTAGGCAACAAATGAAATCTTTGAGTGGGTGAATCAATTAATGATTCAAAGTGATTTATTGTTTTGTTAAATTATTTATTTAAGAGATTTGTAAAAAAAACAATTAATACAGTAAGGAAGCAAGTGAAGTCTTTAAGTGAGTCAATGAATCATTCAATCATTCATTAAAACCATGTTTAATTTAATAAACTGAATAAAAATTGTCATTGTTCAAGACATTCATTCAAAAAAGTTGATTCATCCAGTAAGTTATTAAATCATTCATTTAAAACTATTTTTATAGATGCATGTCAATTATTTATTCAAGAGATTAAATAAAAAAAAAAAAACAGATTCACCAAATAATGAATCAATTTTCCATACGAGTGAATCACCGATTCATTATTTCAAAGAGCTCTTAGGCTGCACGATATTGGAAGATGCAAACATTGTGATATTTTTAATCTGCAGTATATATTGCAATATAAATACAATTTTACCAGATGACTTGAATATCTATATTCAGAAAGAATTCATAATTTTAGGTTGATTGGAAGGATTCTGTAGGGGAGTGCATCTGCATAATATCTAATAAACAAATTAAAAGCATAGATAAATACAAGAAAGAAAAAGATGCAATTAAAACAAACAGTGTTTTGTTGTCTAACCATATTCAGATACAGTTATTGAATAATAAAAATAACAATTATTCAATTAAATTGATCATTAAAGTTACTAACAGTACAATTAACTATGTATGAATGCTTATGAAATCCTCCAGGCCTCAAAATCACATGCAAATGATAAACTATAATACAGACTTAACACTGCAATGATTGCGAATGATTACATTGCGATATCGAAGCTGAAACTATATATTGTGCAACCCTAGAGATAATAATTTGAAAGAACAGCTCTTAACAAGACTCAAGATAATGTACAGTATACAACAATAAATACCTTACATTTCATTAAGACTTGTTTTTTGAGATAAGAAAAAATGCTTTCAAAGCAATAACGTAGCATCAGAGACAATATATGTTACTCACTGGGAAATAATTGGCGATTAATTTCCAACCATCAGTTCCGTGTTGCTCAACAAGCTTCTTCAGCTTCTCATCCTGTGCATGAAAGAAAGATCGTGAGGTTTTCCATTTCAGACAGCAACACTAACAGCACTGTCACAATTCCCACCCCTTCCTGTTTCATCACAGAGCTTCCAAGCATAACCCCAACTAAACCTTACAAAGACAGGCATACCTCATCTCGGGACCATTTAATTTTGCACAGGGTCTTTTTAGAATTCTTGGGTTCTCTGCTGTCAGGGTCCGTAGAGTGATGATCTTCGTCTTCATCTTCACTGCAGCCATGAAACACAAACGTAGCACAGAAAAGAAATTATTTAACAAAAATAAATATAATCAGAAATCTTTACGCTCAAACTGTCTGATGCAAACAGTTAAACAGACAAGCATGATCGCTCATCTGTAAATACAAGATGCATACCGTTTAGAAAAGCAGGCGGCTCATTAAACAGGACATGCCTGAGAGTAATTAGTCTCCAAGCAGGCAATACAAGCCACAAAAGTGAATTCAAGCATTATTCCAGAGCATGCATTCAAGCATTATTCCTAGGCATGGGATGATAACCAGTTTTAAGGTATACCGCGGTTAAGAAAAGTCAAGGTTTTAATACCGTTACATTTCTGTTATACCGTTCCTAAGGTATTTGTATTTTTCTGTTTTTTTAATGGATATTTTATTGAGGTTTTTTAGGGCAGCAGTATCTCCAGCAGAAAAGAACCCTCCACATTAAATCAGCCCATGATTCAGGAAACATTTAAGAAACAAACCACTAAAGAAACAACATCAAAGCATGCTATAGACCTGAACATTGCAGTGACTTATTTTATATTCAAAGAAAAAAAAAAAGATATCTAAAGATGGCGTTCCAAGCCGGCAGCTAGCTCTCTACAACTCTCACATGGTTACCCACTGAACCTGAGCAGGGCTGCGCCAGGTCAGTACCTGGATGGGGGACCACATGGGAAAGCTAGGTTGCTGCCGGAAGTGGTGTTAGTGAGGCCAGCAGGGGGCTAAACCTGCAGTCTGTGTGGGTCCTAACGCCCCAGTATAGTGAAGGGGACTCTATACTGCTCAGTGAGCGCCATCTTTCGGATAATACGTGAAACCGAGGTCCTGACCCTCTGTGGTCGTTAAAAATCCAGGATGTCCTTCAAAAAAAGAGTAGGGATTTATTTAACCCCGGCATCCTGGCCATATTTGCCCAGTGGCCTCTGTCCATCATGGCCTCCTAACCATCCCCATATCATAATTGGCTTCATCACTCCGTCTCCTCTCCACCTATCAGCTGGTGTGTGGAGTGCAGTCTAGTCTAATATGGCTGCCGTCGTGTCATCCAGGTGGATGCTGCACACTGGTGCTGGATGAGGAGATTTCCCCCAATGTGAAAAGCGCTTTGAGTGTCTAGAAAAGCGCTATATAAATATAAGGAATTGTTATTAAATTGTAAAGAAATCACTGTTTTTGAAACTAATAAAGATAGTAGAAGGTAATGATTTATTTTAATTATTTAGCCTGACATGTCCCAAAATATTTTACATGTTAAAATAAAATATACCATGTTCAAAGGGGGAAAAGGTTGTTGTTTTTTACCCAGACATTTAAAAAGAACTTATTTTAGGGCAGTGATCACAATTCCGTCCTATCGTGAAACCATGATATTTTTATCCAAGGTTATCATACTGTCAGAATCTTATACTGGCCCATGTCTAATATATACACAAAATAAAATTGTCTGCAAAAGTGAATCAAAGTGACAATCGCTCTGCCAGAGACTTTAGTCTATGGGTATGCCTTGTTGCCTGTTAACATTTCACCAACACAGTGCGGTAAAGAGTATTTAATCAACACCAGCGGGTAGTAAATTCTCCCTGGGATACCAGAGCACAAACCTAATGGAAAATCATTTATCCAATGGCTAAAGGTGACTGCTTGCTGTAGAGCTAAAATATTTTCAAAAAGAGCAAGTCAAGGAAGTCTAATCATTAAAGAAATATGCCAGAGCACATTCTACCAGGATGCCTAAAGCTGTGTTAGGTGTATATTTAGGCCGAAGTCCAATTTTGACTAAAGTGGTACAAATATGGAAGTTCAAAATCCTTCTCTGCTTGTTTATCATTGAAACATTGGCTCTCAGTGTTACACGCCACCCAATGAAAGAAGCGTTTCATTTAAGAAACATGCTTGAATATGATCTCCACCCTTCAGGAAGGGTTGAGGTGATGAACAAGCCCATTTTACTTCATATTTGGAAGTGATCAGCGCTTGCATCATTCAGTCAGGAGGCAAGCAAAAATAATGATTGGCCACAGTGTGTGAGCGCAAACAGCGTCTGTACAAACTACAAATCTGTTCAGATAGATTAAGGCCTGCAGCAGTTTCTATTTATTATACACACACACATTTTCTAAAGACATACAATAGACAATGATTTTTTTCTTTTCTGTTTAAACAGAATCTTATATTCTCTGAAGTTAATACAACCCTACTCAGTAATTTTACATATTACTTGCACAAAAACACATAATTTAGTATGATTAATGAGCTGAAAAAATTGTACACCATGCGATAAGAAATTTTAGGTATTTAGGTGCATTTTCTCTTAACAACACATGAAAAACACGCATTCAAATGTTCATTTATCCATAAATAACATCATGGGCATGTTTGTATGGGCACAAAAAGAAAGCTTTACGTCACCTTCCTTTTATAAACATGTGTTTGGAAAATCTGACACAGTTTTATAAACCAGCTAGACGCCAGTAAGTGATTCTGTGCCAAGCATTAAGCACAACATGAATATCCTTACACTATTATTACTCTAATACAATTTAATATGTATGTTTTATACTTAATATATTCAATACCTCCACATATAAATTATGTGCTTTATTGTTTATTTTACAATATATTTTCACTATAAACTGCACTTTATTTTAAGGTGCCATTTTAATGTAACTATTTAGCTATTGAGTAATAATGATTAATTACATGTACTTACTATATGATTAGAGTTAGAATGAGGTTTAAATTTAGGGTTAGTTGCATAAAAATGTGCATAATAAACAAACTAATTTTTACATTTTACAGCTTTTCAGCGTATTATTAACAAAAGTTACATGTTAATTTCCAGCACCTTTAACATAGCAAACTCTTATTATACACTTTTCAGATTTTTAATGTGAAATTTAAGTGTTAAAGTACAACAAAAACACTATTTTTTAAAACGAGGAATAATCATCTTATAAAATATTGTTTATGTGCATCAGTAACCTATTTTTATAAATAATTGGTGATGGTATGGTGTTATTAATATGTAATGCCATATTAGGCAGCGGGGCACAATTAGTTTCATCTAATACCCCATAATCCTCTAAATCCGCAACAATTGCACCTTCCCTCACTTCTGTTCGGATATTACTCTCACTTGTAGACGAATTTAAACTTTTTTTATTCACTGGTGACTGATTTCGTTTACTTATCCAGTTACATTTACTACATTCAGTAAAATGTTAGCATGCTAGTCCACTCCAAATAGAAAACTCGGTAGAGCATGCTAACTGTTAGCATTTAGGCTAACAAAATAAAGTGATTCTAAACCTTTAAAACAAACAACATTTGATATGAATTAACATTCTGGAGGTAGTAGCAATAAGAAAAAATAAGTTATTTTAAAAGACTGAACCCGTTTTTAGGATCTCGATGAAATCTTGTTGGTCAGCAGGTGCAACGCGATGCGTCATTGAGATCGGACTGTCACACCATGTAAGTTAAACTATAATCATTTATAAACGTTTTAGATGATATTGTGGAACTTTATTCCTAATTATTGTTATTATGAACGTTGTGTTGGCATAGTAATTTATGTGGTGACACAAAATAACTAATATTTAAACCCAAAAGTTTCTTTAGAATACTAAAAACTCAAACAATCTCCCAATGTTTTGGGTTGAATTGGAGATCATCATACTATCTATACATTTCAACACAATTCACAAGATAACAAATCTGATCCTATTAAAATCTTTAATTAGCATTTTTCTTCAGTTTATAAGATCCATCATCTCACCTCCGGGACTTCATATTGGCCATGTCAAATGTCTCCAGATATTTACAAAGGAAAACGCCTTCAAAATATCCAATGTTGCAATCTTCTTGAAATCAGAACACACAGCTGACATTTATCCACACATGCCACTGACAGACATGTCTTTTTTTCCTCAAAAAAACCTTCAGATCCGTACAGTCACATTCCCGAGAGCCCCTTGTAATAAATATGAGACGCCACAAAATGTCCTTCCAAAATGGTTGTTATAAAACACTAAGAAGTATATTTCCAATGCGATCTCAAAACGGTGAAGATGGAAAATCCTTAAATATAGCAGTGTTATCCTTGCGCGCCTTGCTCACACACCCTCCCCTCTCCACTGTCACTATGTACTGTGTTTTCAGCGCGTGGATTTCTTCCACTCATTCTGTTTCATTTTTTGTCCATCCCGCCGAATCTCGCGCCCAGCCTTCTTCCGCAAGCGGGTTTGAATCTGCGCACGCGGCCTCGCTGCTGATTGGTGGACAAAAGTAGGCGGAGCAGCGTGCTCTTGTTGTTGAAATGCAACTGGTCTGTGACACTCTGACGTGTTTTTTATTTGCATGCTGCTCGTGTGTTACTTTGAGTTCACGTAGGTGTTCTGTTCATGTATTACCGATGACCTATTTGTATTTTAAGCATAACTGAAATATTGTTGTCGTAAAAATTCGCATTTTTAGCAGGTTTATATTATAACAGCAACATATTGTAACAGTGAAAATATTCTCACTGAACGTGACAGAGCATTCTTATTATGTAGGTCCATACTGCCCTCTTGTGGATCATTTGGTGTTAACCATGACTAGATGGATGAGCAGCTTATTCCAAAACAAAAAAATCTTTCAATTATAGGTGTTAATCATTAATTGTTTGGACAAAATTGTTAAGGCTAAATTAGAAGTAGTAAAACAAATATGAAACAAAATAGACTAGAAAAATGTCAAATGCAAGGTACAAAATATAAATTGCAGTATAATATAATATAATATAATATAATATAATATAATATAATATTTTTATAAGTATAGGGACAAACGTCTTTTATCCATATATAAACACATATTTTACTGGCATATATGTGTCTATGTGTGTGTGGTTGTGTATATACAGTTAGCCCCTTATTAGCCCCCCTGTTTATTTTTTCCCCAATTTCTGTTTAACGAAGAGAAGATTTGTTTAACACATTTCTAAACATAATAGTTTTAATAACTCATTTCTAATAACTGATTTATTTTATCTTTGCCATGATGACAGTAAATAATATTTTTCAAGACACTTCTATGCAGCTTAAAGTGACATTTAAAGGCTTAACTAGGTTAATTAGGTTAACTAGGCAGGTTAGGGTAATTATTATTATTATTATTATAATTAAAAATTAGGCAAGCTATTGTATAACAATGGTTTGTTCTGTAGACTATAAAAAAATAGCTTAAACGGGCTAGTAATTTTGACCTTAAAATGTTTTTTTTTAATTTAAAACTGCTTTATTCTAGCCAAAATAAAACAAAGAAGACTTTCTCCAGAAGAAAAAATATTATCAGATCATTTGGGAAACATGTTAAAAAGAAAAAAATTCAAAGGGGGGCTAATAATTCTGACTTCAACTGTATATATAATGCAAAAACTTTTAAGTGCTGTCTGAAATTTTCCTCTAAAATTAGCATTTTTCTCAGCCTCCAATGTTTATCTTCAGTTATTTCACTTTAAAGGCAATGAAAGTGACTAAGTGAAAAATTACTAAAACTCCTGAAAGGGGCCTGAGAAAAATGCAAATTTGAGATTTTTCTTCATATATATATGTATATATATATTAGATTCTCTTCATTTATATATATATATATATATATATATATATATATATATATATATATATATATATATATATATATATATATATATATATATATATATATATATATATATATATATATATATATGAGTAATTCCAGCAGTGCATTTTCTGTAAAAACTCGAAATTTAAATTCACATATGTTAACATTATGGCATCACAGTGGCGCAGTGGGTTGCACGATCGCCTCACAGCAAGAAGATCGCTGGTTCGAGCCTCGGCTGGGTCAGTTGGCATTTCTGTGTGGAGTTTCCATGTTCTCCCTGTGTTCAGGTGAATTGGGTAGGCTAAATTGTCCGTGTGTGAGTTAGAGTGTATGGATGTTTCCCAGTGATGGGTTGCAGCTGGAAGGGCATCTGCTGCATGAAACATATGCTAGATAAGTTGGCGTTTCATTCCGCTGTGGCCACCCCAGATTAATAAAGGGACTAAGCCGAAAAGAAAATGAATGAATGAGTGTTAACATTATATTGAAACATCTGTTTATATTTTCCAAAACGGCTGACCACAGTTATGGGATCAGAAAAATATCAATCTGTAAACATGTTTTATGTTTTAAATGAGGAAAATAGACATGTGTTATGGATGTGACCAAAAAAAATCTGTGAGTTTACAATGTACAACATACTTTGTAGAAATTCTGTAAATTAAATCAGAGTCAGAAAGAGCTTTATTGCCAGGTATGTTCACACATGCGAGGAATTTGTTTTCGTGACAGAGCTTCTACAGTGCAACAGAATAACAGAGGCAGGACAAAAACATGAAGCATTTTAAAAATAGAAGTAGTGAATGCAAATATACAAATTGACAAGTGTATGTACAGGTATATTTACAGCTGTTATGTGCAAATTGGCATGTAAAGTGTGTTGTTAAATAAATAAGTGTATATGTGTATAAAATATAGTGATGCTTGTTTCACAATAACTATCATAGGTGCTCATGAGATGGATTGTCTGAGGGAAAAAACTGTTTCTGTGTCGGGCTGTTCTGGTGCACAGTGCTCTGTATGGCATTAACCAGAAGGTAAAAGAGGCAGTGGGCTGGGTGTGAGGAGTCCAGAGTGGTTTTGGCAGCCCTTCTGCTCGCTCTGGATAAGTTTACTTCTTGGAGAGTAGGGAGGGTTAAATTGAACAACCCAAAGAAAATAATGCTAATCAAAGGGATAAGAGTTGGCTCTCTGTAGAATAAACATGACTGACTTTATTTTAGTTTACATTTTTGCATTTATGAGGAAAAAGCTTCATTATGGATGTGACATCTCTTCGTTGTGGGTGTGACAGATGTGAAATTGGCACTTGTGTGACTTTGGTAAATCAAATATAATTGTTGGAAAGCATTGACAGATATTTTTAAGGGTTTTTATTGTGCAGTAAAATACTGTTAAAATACTAGTAAAATACTGCTATTTTAGTGAAAACTTTCATGGCAAGGTTGATATTTGCATGGAATTGCTCATATATATACTGTATATTAACATGCATTTACTGCCATATATGTGTATGTATATATATATATATATATATATATATATATATATATATATATATATATATATATATATATATATATATATATATATATATATATATAATTTTCATGAATATATGAACATGTATTTTACGTGAATATAATATAATATAATATAATATAATATAATATAATATAATATAATATAACATAATATAATATAATATAATATAATATAATATAATAATATATAATAATATATAATATAATAATATATAATATAATATAATATAATATAATATAATATAATATAATATAATATAATATAATATAATATAATATAATATAATATAATATCGAACCCTGATTATGATATATAATGAGAGTGTTCGTGAGAGTATGCCGTATGCAACCGCCAATAAAACTCATGAAAAAAAAAAAAAGAAGAGAGTTCAGTTGTGCCGCCAGATAGCGCTGTTGTTTATGCTCCTTCACAACATTATTATTCCTCGTCTTGCTGCTTTCAGTCGCGTGACTGATTGTTTCGGAACTTCGAAACAAACATCAGCGTGTCTGTCTTTCTCTCACGGGCGGCTCATCGGGAACATGATGAATGTCGGAGAGGACAAACTCTTTCAGTTCAGCCGGGTCAACATTTAGCGTCCAGACACGCCGAGCTGGATTTTTGAATCGCTGGACTTCCTTTGCCTCCCGACACGTCACTGGAGTCAGTTGGATGGAAAGAGTGAAAAAATAAGGCAAGATGTGATTATGAGTTTACTGTCTTTGTATTATCTGCTTGCGAGCCACTCTTGAAGTACGTCGGCGGTTGTAATAAGTTTTTTTATGTGTAACAGGTCCTTTTCTCTGCGATAGTACACAATGTACATTACGTAATAAAATATTTATTAAAAACAAGCTAACCACATGGCAGAAATGCAAAGCTCCACAAACCGAGACAAATGTCTGCCAGTCAGAATTTAATCTTGAAGCTTTGGTTGGCATCAGTACAAAATACTGTATCCGTCTTAAAATGTCTTTAAATATGTTAAGATGACCTAAAATGTCCATGTTTACACCAGATGGCCGTCTGTATTTGGACAATTCTGTAATTTTGTATCCGTTTTTGCTATTAGGATCTGCAGAATGCACTGCAACAGTTGTGCTAATGTGTTTGGCTGTACTCTTAATATCACAAGAGTGTCCAAAAATGAGATCATTTAAAACAAAAGCATATAGTTAGATTGAATACAGACCTTTAATCAATTTTATTGTCAGTTTTTTTTTCTCAATATGTTCTATAGCCTTGTATTTTTAAAATAGCGAAAATAACAAGACCACTTTAAAATGTGTATACGGTAGGTTTTAAATACTGTATCAGTAAATAGTATCACCATTTATATATGGCAGAATTGAAACTTTAAATAAAATCAGTTCTGCATTTTGAAGTGAAGTGAGCCTTGTCAAGTATGCTTTTACCCATACTCAAAATTGGTCCTTTGCTTTTAACCCATTCAAGTCACATCCAAACACATTTTGTGAGTAGTGAGAGCACACACACATACAAGCACACACTGTGAGCATACACTCAAACAGTCTGCAAAATAAACATTAATATCAGTTAAAATAAAGTACATATTTATATATATATACACCTAACTCCTTATTTAATACTAAATTAGACAGAATTAATCAGCTTTTGTTCCTACACTATTTCATCAACAAAATACTTGAAGTAGAAATGTCATGCTGAATGGGAATTGAAACTATAAGTCCTGCGTGGGCTAGTCTGTGTCATTCAGTGCACTTGTGCAATAGCCATACACACACAGTGTTGACAATTAAAACGATGTGACCATCAAGTGAAATATTCACCAAGCCTTCTGTTAGAAATGTTTATTGGATGTTAAACTGTTTATTACAGAAACATTTGTGAGTGGTTTCTTTGACACGCATTATTTACATCTTATTTTAGGTGTATCATTTTAATAGTGTAGAATTACTCTTAGTGTGAAATGAAAGCAGAGGATTGCAGAGACAAACCTACGTGGATCCATATTTTATTGTGTGGCATGTCTGTGCAAGATTTACCTGTTCACTGTACTTTCTTTTCTCTGCTCAAACCTGTTTGACTGTTTGAGCTGCTCTAATAGCATAAGGTCGTGTTCAATAGCATGGCACTTCTAAAAGAATGATGACATAGAGTGTCTAGTTTCCTGAAATACAATAATGTTTATGCAGTATCTTTTATATTTTGTGTTTTTGTTTATAATATTTAGTTTTTCAAGCCATGAATGGAAAAAACTGCTTTTACATTCAGTTTCGAGTTTGCTTTTTTGGCACTGGAACAAACAATTAAATGAATGCATGCATGCCATTCTTCCTGGTTGCTGTTTTCAGTGTAAGAAAACATGCAGGTAAATCATTAGGGCTGTGGATTCATTTGCATATTTAAAGCGATACCACCTGTTACTGAGTGCCAATTAAATTTGAATTTATACAGGAGTCATGAAACTCAATTAATGTCTTTGAATAGTTGGCCACATTGAAAAATATGTTCCTTTAGGTTCACAGGAATGTAGACAAATACTGATCACAGTGATATGGTACACTGTCTGCCAGAGCTACGGTCTGTTATCTCATCTGCGCACAGTTAGTTTGTATTTCATGTCACGACACATGATAAAGAGAAAAACAGGAGGGTTTAGGATAATCTCACTATTAAAAAAAAAAAATACTGTATTACTCGTGAGTCAAAACAAAATAAACGTATAACAAATTTTGGCTGATGTATTTCATTGGTAATTGTTGATTTTTGGAAGTTTGACTAGTATACAAATAAAGTAGGCAAATAAATATAAATATTGATTTGACATTTCTTGCATAAATTTAATAAACAAACAAACCAAAATACCAAAACTAATTTTATTTAAAAAACTTAACTGCAGAAAACAAGAAAGCTGAAAAAAAAATATCTAGAAAATTTTCAATTTTGTTCTCTTTTGTCACTTAAAAAAAGCACTGTTTTCTGAATCTTTCCCCTCTAGCATTTTAAAGGGCACCTCTTTTACCCCTTTTTCAAGATGTAAGATAAGTCTTTTGTGTCTCCAGGATGTGTCTGTAAAGATTCAGCTCAAAACACCCATCAGATTATTTATTATTATCTTTCAGAATATTGGAATTTTCTGCTCTGAATACAATGTAGCTGTTTTTGTTGCTTGTACCTTTAATGCTAGTTCTCTGCCAACCATTTCCACGTGCCTGTCAGAGTGTGCCTCAATCTCCACCTCTGCTGCGTCAGATAAACAGCACTGTGACAGACATGAAGAAAGCAGATCTTGCGGAACGTTTGTGAGAAATACTACAGTAAGAACTTTCCCAATGATTACTTGATGTATTTGTTGTGGAGATAATTCAAGCCTTTTTGCAAAGATGAGTCACACACAATGTCGTTACAAAGTTCACACACACAGACACACACATCACGCGCATTTAACTTTGCACTGTTTTTACACTGCAAATGTAACAGGATACACGTTAATATCCACTGCTGTATGGATATCCGTTATGTTAATGTACAAAATAATCCTGATTTAACATCCACAAACTGGGATTGAATCTTCTTTTATAATTGTACTGACATGCGGTTGTGATGATGAATTACAGCAATTTTACCATCTTTAATTTACTTTATTACGCACATGCACTGTTAAAAACGTTTAAAACTTTAAAAACTCATTCTTGATCACATTTGATGATGATTGATGATCACAGAGAGTTGAACAGATCTTTCAATCCCAGTTGCCTTGCACACGTCCTGTTTATAGTGATTTCGCACGTCCTGTTTATATGATTATACGTGTTAGTTTGGTGGGCGGGGAAACCACACTCCTACGTCCCGTTGCGGTGGTTTCCAGGATATTGAATCTCATTCGTGGGCATCAGGGAGCCACTATGAATATGCGGGACACTCCCGGAGCTACCGAGACACTTGGTATGTCTGAATATGATGGTTGTTGTGCTGCTGACTAGGGATGCACGATACTGGAAAAAATTTATGTTGCAATATTATTTTTTCTTCTCTGCGATTATATATTGCAATATAATTTCACCAGATGCCTTAAATTTGCAAAGTCATTACTTAGGATAATTTGTTGGAGGGGAGTGAAATATATTTTTATGTATTTTATTTATATACATAAGTGAAGTTTATTTATAAACTAATTTCGAGAGGATCACGTGATTATAATTGAACATGGTTGGTTCTGCATTAACTATGTAAGAGCCATGGTTTCTCACTACAGTCATCTTAGATTTGAAGAATCCCCCCTTCCATCCCTACTCCTCCACCTTTCCCTCCATAGGGCGACACGGTGGCCTAGTGGTTGGAACTGTTGCCTCACAGCAAGAACGTCACCGGTTCTAGTCCTTTAACAGACTGGCTGTCGTTTCTGTGCGAAGTTTGCATGTTCTTCCCATGCTCGCGTAGGTTTTTCCCGGGTTCTCCGGTTTCCTCCCACATTCCAAAAACATGCACTACAAGTGAATTGATCAATCTAAATTTACCACTACAGTCAAATGCTCATGCAGCAGCATTTCCTTTCATAGCAATCATTTTAGTCATCAGCTCTTATCAAAAAGGGGGAGTTGTCGATATCTACCTGAGCTCAAAGCTCCCCTCTCGCCCTGCCAACAGGAGGGAGCCCAGGGCTCAAGGACCTTTTGAGCTCAGGGCTCTCTCCTAGGACAGCATGCCAAACTTGCTTATAATCAATCATCAGCTAAGTGTGAACTCTTGAAACTACAGTCATAAATAAAAACAAATGAGCAAATATTAAAGTGAAATAGACGGTGCTTTATGGTTTTCTTAGAGAGAGCAACAGTATCCAGGTACAGAAATTGAATAATCAAATGTAAAATAGTACTGTATAGTCTCCACCATATAAATAATTTAATAAAATTAATCTTTATAAAAACTTCTTTATGCACTACTAAAATGCTTAAAACTCTCTTCAAATGCTCACACAGTCACAGACCATAAAAACACATGCAGAAGCTAAGCTTTCACTCTATTACAGTTCAATTCTGCAGTGTCTCCACAAATCTTGTGTGTTTTGACCTGTGGTTTCTGGTCATCTATAATCCTAACTTAACATTGCATGTCTTGCGATTTGACTATTGCGGATGCACACACTACGATATCAATGCTCAAACTATATATTGTGCAGCCCTACTGCTGACCCTAATGGAGGTAAGTTGTATTGCCCGTAGTAAATGTGTGTACCTTGACCTGACACGGGAGAGAAAAGATAGTTGAACAAAGTCGTTTTTACAGGTTTTTTGTGCATAAACATGTTCTTGGAGCTTCATACAATCAAAGTTAAACCACTTAATTTGCACGGAACATTTAAAAAAAGATTTTGGTTCCTTTTTGGATTATAAATGTCTCAGTCCTAGGGTTGCTCAATATATCATTTTAGCATCAATACTGCTATGTGCGTATCAGCAATAGTCACATCACAAAGATATCCAATGTTTTATAGTTGACCAGGAGCTACAAAATTGTATTTAATTGCCGTATTTATATGGAATTTATATGATTTACGCAAAAAAAATCTCCTACTAAGAAATTTTGTCTTGTTTCTAGTCCAAACATCTACATTTCAAAGTGAAAACAAAATAATTTCACTTTTCCCACTGTCAGATCATTTAGCTTGTTTTAAGGAAAAACTCTTAATTTTCACTTTTTTCTGACAATGAAAACTAAGCCATATTTTTACTTGCTTAAATTCATTTATTTTTTGATATTTGGACTAGAAGCAAGACAAAACAAAGTAAGAAAGTAATTTTCAATGTATTTAATTTATTCAACTTCTGCACTTCAATACTGTTAGACTCCCCAGAATATTGTCAAATAGAGCTATTTGAACTATCTTGTGAAACTGCATTCATTTGCACATATTCATTGCACTATATTGCCCTGATTCACCTATTTGAACTGTTCATACCCACTGCACATGGACATTTGTAATTATATACACACCCACTGTACATATACATTTGTAATTATGTTTATCTATCTGCACACTTCTGATTATTAATAGCAATCTGTACATATATTCATTTATTGCAAATCTCTGTTCATAGCTACAACCTGTATATAATGTTCATAGTACATCCATCTGTAAATATCACCATAGTTTTTCTATAACTGCACTTTATAACTTATACCTGTATCCTGCACTTGCTGCTATTGCACTGATGGTTAGACCTAAACTGCATTTCGTTGCCTTGTATTTGTACATGTGGAATGACAATAAAGTTGAATCTAATCTAATCTAATTTTGCAATATTTATTGCAGAAAAAATATATCATAATATAAGACTTTTCCAATATCTTGCAGCCCTACTCAGGACACTTGCCAGAGAGCTTTTGGATTTCATCAATAATAACTTAATTTGTGTTTTGAAAATGGTTAAATCTCTCAGGGGATTGGAGTGGTATGCGGAAAAGTAATTAATAACTGAATTTTTTTTTTGTAATTTAACCCTTTAAAGTAGTTATCTGATGTGTGAGTCTGTGCGATATGTTACATCATGACTATTACACTAGTTCAGAGATGTCGAAAGTAGGGCCAGCGGGCAAAAGTTGGCCCATGGTAACCTTTGATTTGACCCGCAATCCAATCTGAGAAGAGAATGATGGGAAGGTTGGGGTGATAGAAGACAATGCACAAGGCAATGTAGCTTGACTCTTGTATTCAACATTGAACACCATTGTGTGACAAATGTGTTTATGTTTTTATATAAGAAGTCCACTATAAAATGTGAAAAAGTAAGTATAATTATTAATGCGATTAAAGTAGTTTTTTCTATTTATTTTTTTATATAAATACATTAGGAAATTTCCATTGCTGCTGTATATTTACTTTAGGCCCACCACCCTCAATCAAGTTTGGTTTTTGGCTTTTCATAAGCAAAAGTATGCTCATAACCTTCATGAACAGGTGCACCCATCTGAAATCCTTCAACGAGCGCAAACAATCCATAATTGATTACCTTTAATACATCAACCTAATTTAAATTCTCGACAGTTGACAGGAACTTTAATAAGCATTTACAAGCTAATACCAATATATTGTACATGACTGTTTATTAAAATACATAGCAATGTCCAATGTCATATTTAATGCACAAACTCCTAAAGGGAATTCAAAATTAATTTGATCAGGCCATTCCCTTGCTCCCAATCTTCTCTTAAGAGCTTCCTGGCCTTTAAATCTGCATCTTGTATGTGTCCAGTGCAGCGTTTTCTAAAAATACCTCAGAGGGGAACGGGAATGTCGCCCACCCGGTGAGCCATCGCGTGTTGCGCTTGACAGAGGGAGTATGTGGAAGTGGCATATGAAAGACGAACGTACCCGTTTGCTCGCCTCTCAGTTGGAGAGAAGCGAAGGGGAGGATGAAAGAGAGGTGGAGACTCATCATCGCTTGACCGCCCAGACTGAAGCTTCTCTCTGTGTTCATGCCACACTTGATTAGTGACTCTCAGTGGCCTTCCTGTCCTGTCATGCAAGGCCCAAAAGAGCCCTTTGGAGCTAAAGTGGACGCTGGACTCAGCTGAAAAGAGTGTTTGGCGGAGGTAGAGCCTCTCGCTTATGTTCTGTTCTGTTTATTTTCTGCGCAGGAGCCAGAATGGAAAGTTCCCATCAGAATCAGGTGTGCCAAAGAAGCAGGAAAGCTTTCTGAGGACCTGTTACATTTATGAACCGTCGCTTTTGAGATTCTGAGAGGATGGAGGAGCAACCAAGCTGTCCCAATGTTAGCATTCCATGCTATAATGAGCAGAGGGACAAGAAGAAACGCTATACTGTGAGTCACGTGAGCTTTGATGGTTCTTTTCATTTACAATTTGGATTAGTGTGTTTTAAATGTTTAAATTGTAATGTGTGACCACTTTTATCTCTGTCTCATCAGGTTTACAAAGTTATGGTCAGTGTTGGAAGACATGAGTGGTTTGTGTTCAGGAGATATGCAGAATTTGACAAATTGTACAACACGGTAAGAAATGAATTTGTAATCAGTTACATTTTTAGTCAAGTAAATATAAAACCATGCTAATGTGAAAAGATAAGGAGGACTTCACTATCTGGTTAAGAATACACTCTAAAGCTCATTAAAGGGATAGCTCCAAATCTGTTTTGAGTTTCTGCTGAACACAATTGATGATATTTTAAAGAATGTTCGGAAAGCAGCAGCCATTGACTTACATGGTATTTTTTTTGTTTTTTATTATATGTTGTTTAGTATCGTTTTTTACTATGAATGTCAATGGCTGCTGGTTTTCAACATTCTTCAGAATATCTTGTTTTTCCTTCGACAGAAGAAAGAAATTTGAAAAAAGTTTAGTACCACTTAAGTGTGAGTAAATTGTGAGGAAAGGTTTATTTTTGGGTCAATTATTTTTTTTAAGCCTGCATGTATTTGGGCAAAAAATGCAATAAAACTTTAATATTATGAAATATTGTTAGGATTTAAAATAGTTTTTTTCTGTTTTAATTGTACTTCATTTCTGTAATGGCAAAGCTGAATTTCTTTCTTCTATGCAACATGATACTTCAGAAATCTTAATATGCTGATTTGATGTATAAAGATAAGTGTGTACTCACACTAGGCTATCCGAACAGTGCCCAGGCACATTTGACCCCTATTTCCCAGTTCGTTTGAGTGCTCCGAATCAGGCTCAGGTGCAGTTCAGTTGGCCGGTCCTGGCCCGGTTGGAAGAGGTGTGCCAGAGCGTGGTTCGGTTGGGCTTTAGAGTGCAAAGCATGCCTGAGCGTGAAACTAAAGACCCAACATCACTTTTAAGGGACTGTTTCACATGGATTTATTAATCATTCTTCCTTTTCAATGAACGTGAACTGTCTCAGTTTATAAAGATACAAACCCCTCGCTGCACGTCAGCTGCATCAACAAACCTTCTAATACATGCAGCACAATGACGTTCATAAACATTTATTAGCGTTAAAAGTGGTGGATCAGCAAAAAATATTTGACTCTGTGTCACTGCATATCAAACGACTTAAAATAATCCAAAACAATATAACTAAAGCTGTCATCACGGTGGCGCAGTGGGTAACACGGTCACCTGACAGTAAGAAGGTCGAGCCTGGTTCGAGCCTCTGCTGGGTCATTTGGCATTTCTGTGTGGAGTTTGTGTGTTCTCGGGTGCTCCGGTTTTCCCCACAGTCCAAAGAGATGGTGTAGGTGAATTGAATAAGCTAAATTGTCCGTACTGGATGTGTATGAATGCAAGAGTGTATGGGTGTTTCCCAGTGAGTTGCGGCTGGAAGGGCTTCCTTTGCGTAAAACATATGCTGGATAAGTTGGTTAATAAAGGGACTAAGCCGAAAAGAAAATGAATAAATGAATATAGCCCCTTTTACAATGTGATACTGGTAAATATGCGGAAAATTTCCGGAACGATTTTACTGATGAACAAAAAAAAAAGAAAACACTGTTCACACAGGCACGGACGTTCTGGATTTTTCCCAGAAAAGACCATTCACACATCCATTCCAAGATTCATCCATTCCAGTAAATTCTGACATCATTAACCAGAAATGAGCTCTAAATGGCTGAGCTTGTATGTGTATATATATAGTATGGGGTCAGCCTTTTTTTGATGGTTTCACTATTATTTAAAGCTTTAACATTCATGCAGCTGCTTTGTCCCAGAGACATCCAAAGGCAGATGTGCGAACCGCAGTTATATGTTTACACATTTGACTACATCACAAATTCTGTGGATGGATAAGTATTGTTAACAACTTCGATGAAAACATATGGAGATACACTTCCGTATGTCGATATGTGTGTGCTGGCGCTCATCGGAGCAGTCCTTCACTTCACATGCACACGCGTCAAGCAACTGAAGCAGAGCTTAATGGTAAACAAAGAGCGGTTTACCATAAGCATTTTATCGATAATTCTTTACAAAGTTGGCATTTAGAAGGAACATAGAACCATTATCTGACTAACATCTAGCGGCTAAATGTGTCTGGAAAAATATTGAAAGGCTTTTATTTTCATAAGCAGCACGGATGTGAATGCGTCTGAATGTTCTGATTGGCTAGAGTAGACGTCTCACGTCAGCGCATTCTAATCATGAATGCGCTCTTTCCGGCAATCTTCCTTCTGCATTCACACAGCGCAGCATTCCGGCAAATTTATCGGTAATGTTACAACTTCTCTTTCCGGAAAACAAATTTACCGTTATTTTCAAAAAGGGACTGTTCACACATACAGACCTTTCTGGAAAATTGCAGGTAATTTTCCGGAAAGGTCTGTGTTTGTGAAAGGGGCTATTGTATGAAGCGCGAACGCTTCTCTTTTGTTAAACTGAACAGTTGCATCATCGATGACGTAAGTGTGCCCGGGCTCTGAAGGCAAAAAATGCAATGTGAGTGCAGGCCGAAGGGAAAGGGGGACAATCGCACATGGCCACAGTTCAAGTTCAAGGCAACCATGCGAGTACACCCTAAGTCTTATAATTATCAGTGTTATCCCTCTTTTGCCTCATATCATTTTAATTCAGCGTTGCACTCATGATTTGCTTTTTAGATTTTTTGTATTAATTTATTTTGCACATGAAGGAAAAACTCATTTTTTTGTCACTCAGGCCTTCCTCCGTTTATAACTGATATGATTATTTTTGTGCTGCTTAATATTTTTGTGCAAATGATTATAATCTTATTGTTCATTTAGTGCAACCATGAAGAATAAAAATATTATTGTTATTTTTTTATTGTTGTATTGGCCAATAATTTTCGAATGGTTCTGTATTTAAAAAAGATTGTGTTTCTCTACAGTTGAAAAAACAATTTCCTGCGCTGAATTTGAAGATTCCTGCTAAGAGAATATTTGGCGACAATTTTGACCCAGGTATTTTACAGTTTAATTTCTAACACAATTAAATGCATATTGTTCCTTACCCACTGGAAACAGTTGTCCTCATGTTCATGGCTTTGCTTCATTTAGCTTAACCGAGATCATGTGTATTTATCAAATTAGATTATTCAACAGTGTTCCATACAAAAAATCAAGCATGCTAAATCCTCCCTGCCTCGAGCCTATGCAATCTTTGTCCTTGTTTAATCTCATGTAATGCTCTCAGACAATGTGGCAGCAACGTTGCGTGCACGAATAACTAAAGGAGAATGTGCACCCAAGTTCCAATTGTATTTAGCTCATGTGCAACCAATTATGTGGCCAGTATGTGGTCAAGATCTTTTTCATAGAGAAATCATTGGTCTGGTCAAAATTTGTGGACATGTTCAGAGGGCTTCTCCATTATTGCAAAGATTCTGCCTGCTTTCCTCTTTCTCTTTTATTCCTTCTGGGTAATTGGTGCATTACTGGACAATAGCAAGCAAATTAATTGGTGCAGATTTGTACAGTAGCGCCCCAATGCTACACACTGCTTTTAAGAACTGATGACTAAATCCTGCATTTCTTGTTAGAAGTCATTGTAATCGTGAGTAATCCTCAAAAATGGCTTACAGCTTGGTTCCTGGTCAACGTGATGATAAAAAATAGCCATGTATGCAGCAACACAGACATATCAATTGCAAACGCATAAACACTTTTAGAAGCTGAGTCTTTGACGTCAGCAAAAATCATACACTCCTGTATGTTGGTGCAAATGTCACTTGCTGGAAGCTGTGCACAAATTACTAGGGTGACAAGACATACTCTTTTCCCCTGTATTTCAGCTTTATTTTAATGTTTCACCTTTGGAAATAAAACCAAAAAAAAAATCATGTTTTTCCAGTATTTTATCTTTTCTTTTTTTATTTCTTTTTTTTAATTAGTTTTTGTGCAGTCTACAAAAATACCACAATATCAATAATTTACACTGTTTTTTCTAACAATAACTAAGTGTAAACAAGAACATTTAAAAACCCTTAGCTTCATTAGTACCTCCAAGAATTGTATACAAATTCTATACAAAGTAAATTATAAAAAGAAAAACAGCTTAAGAATTAAAAGATAATAATAATAATAGAAGTTGAAAAACACTATTTACATCCAGTGTGAGAACATGTGTCCTATTATAATTTCTTTCAGAATAGTCTCCAATGACCACCTTCATTATACATATACATGTAGATATTATATAGAATACATCATGAATAAATATATATATATATATATATATATATATATATATATATATATATATATATATATATATATATATATATATATATATATATATATATATATATATATATATATATATATATATATAACCGTATACGAATACACACATTAGCATGTATTTATCTGTCAGTTAAGCATCCTTTGTTTATTTATAGCAACAAAATCAGGTCTTCAATCTGAAATATATTCAAGCCATTTCCTCCATTTTTGAAGCAATATAACATCATTGTATATTTTAAAGGATAAAATTGTTAAATTGAGGTACAATTACTATAAATTGACTTCTCAAAAAATATAGGTGTAGCGGATCATAAATCTCACAGTTCAGATCACATTGTGGTATTTTAGTTGCAGATTGGACCATTTTTTGGATCAGCCAAAAAGGGGAGGAGACAAATGTAATTTGCTTTTCATTTATTACAAAAACATTACTGAGAGATACTTTTGGTTTTAATAAAAAGAACTTACAACCTGTAATTTTATTAAAAATAAAATGAAGACATAATCAGCTGTATAAAAAACTGTAAAGTATTCAGTACTGTGAAAAATTCATTGTTACTACTACTAAATGTAAAAATCTAACTTTATAATTTGTACAACCCATATTTATTTTTAGTCTCATTTTCAATAAATTTAATTGCTAGCTGTGTCATTTTTGAAGAATTATTCAGTGGCAAAATTTTTGATGTCTGGTTGTCGCCACCTATTGGTTAAATATTGTAATTGCTGCCTACAACTTTCATTTTTGAGTGTCAAGTTAAATGATGCTGATTTTATTCTTTACCATAAACATCAGTGGTTTTATCTAAACTACCAACTGTTATCCCAGTACTTCTGTGTTATTGAACTAAAGACACAATCTCTTTATTGATTTTTGCAAACACAGATTTGAATGCAGCAATTCGAAGGATTAATAAACACATGCAAATCACCATCATTTAAAATTTGTGTTGCGTGGGTGTTTAGATCTTAATCTTTTAATGATTAATCGTGCAGCTTACATTGAATGATGCATTAGTCAGGGTAAACAAGTAGTGACAGACCTTTAATAACCAAAAAAACCCACCACATCCCAAATAATCTACCTCAACTGGGCTAAATGCTTTCATACATGTGATATGACTGAGAGGGGGTTTCTTTGTGATTGTTACAAATTTAGGATTAATCTAAAAGTAAAATAAAATGTATTAATCTGCGGGTCACATGTGTTCCAAACTGTGAGTTGTGATCTGTACGAATCACGGATCAACCATGATCTGTGACACCCCTATCAAAAACCTTAGTAAAAAATAGCTTTTTATTTAAATAAATTTGGTGTCTAAAAGGGAACCTCCTACAAAAACAAATGCAATAAAGTCAGGCACAGCTGTTCACTTTTTTTCTCTGTTCATTTTTTGTAAATACACACAGCTGTTTAATGCCTAAAAAGGATTTGTGTTGGTGCAAGCTGTTAGTATATAAGTAAAGCTTGTAGTTCTATGAATTATTGCCTTCAAAAGAATGAAACCAAGATCATACATTATTCAGTTCATGCCTTTGCCTGTGCATAGTGATAATAATACATTTAATTGTTTCAAGGATTTTTGGTTTCCTTTTATACAATAAACAATTGCAGCATTGAATTGAAAAGGATAGTCCTTTGTGCTCATTTACAGCTATATTTTGTTTGATTCTTAGAGTTTATAAAACAGAGACGAGCAGGGTTACATGAGTTCATTCAGAGGATCGTATCCCATTCACAGCTCTGCAGCCAGTAAGTATAGCAGTCCATTTTTGCAATTTTTGCTTTATCATAACACCACGTCAGTGCATCTAATGTATGCAAAATTTGAGTGGGCTTTGCAATGGACACGAGCCAGAAAAGCAGCCATAATCAAATATCTCTCTGACCATTTTGAGTACAAAGCTGGTCCGATGGTATCTTGTGAAGCAGTGCCAAATAAAGATGCTTCTTTTTGATTCTTTGTAAAAATTTGTCATGGTTACGGTTCTTGTTACAGAGAGCTGTTGATGTTAGCTCATATTCCTCCTCACAGCTGTGGCTTTGTATTGGCTCAGTCAGACCTCTAACATGTGAATGTTCATTTCGAATGCACAGTCCCGATGTCAAAGTCTTTCTGCAGATGGACAAAGCCAAAAACTTCTCTGATGGCTCAGAGGATGAAGACGACAAGGTTGGTGCTTGTTCTAGTAATATTAATTTTGCTTTTGAACATAAGATATAGAGTAACTGGTCTTCGTACTGTACATTTTTGTTGTTGTCTTGCTTGTTATTTATGTTAGCTACACTGCAGTTTTAGATATAACAATGTTTGATTTTAAAAATGTAATTATGACTAGTAGTTTAATTATTATTACATATTATCAGATCCTTTCTGGGGTCCTGAAATGCAATGTGATGCACATTTTTGGTTGTTTTGGGTGCTGTTATGTAAAATAGTTTTCATGTAAAACCATATCACTTTTAATGTGTTTTGCTCATTCATTTATGCAGCAAAAACATGTTTTGGGGATCTGAAATAAAAACTGGTTTCATTTTTCAATCTCAGGGGACATTAGCTAAAAATGCAAGCGATTTTAATGTAAAAGACAGAAAACAAATCAGAATGTGTGGTGCAGTAGTGTTTCTTAAAGTGTCATCGCCAATTACTATGGAGAGAGATTAGACTCAATAATAATTCACGCAAAAGACACGATGTACACATGCGTCACAACCAATCACAACTCACTATTTGCGCAGTCTGACTTAATTAACGGAGATGATCCTCTAAGAAGAAGAATACTCCTCTATTTAGCATGGCAGGTGAAGAGCGGGATGCGCGGGTAAGTGGTTACTTGATTTGTATAGTGGTTTATGTATGCAAAGATTAAGTATCAAACGTTTGTTAAAGCAATGGCTGCTGTTGTTTATAATGTAAAATTTATAACGTAAATTAAGATCATCTCCGTTAATTAAGTCAGACTGCGCAAATGATGAGTTGTGATTGGTTGTGATTGGTTGAACAGTAAGCTCGCATCTTATTGGCTACAGGGCACGAGTGACTCACGTGGGAGGTGTGTGCTGACAGGAAAGTCTCAAAAATGCACACACTCGTATTCAGGGTGAGTCGTACGTGAGAGAGGATTTGCACATTCTCATTCAGGATGAACTCGTGAATTTTAAACATTCAAAACTTTTTGTACACTCTTATATATTTGCAAATGGTGTTTTGCATTTGTGAAACGTATTTTATGAAAATGTATTTTTATTTTGTGCATGTGAATTGTTTTTGTAAGTATAAATAAATATTTTACGTACGTGAATTTGGCTACGCATGTGTACATCATGTCTTTTGCGTGAATTATTATTGAGTCTAATCTCTCTCCATAAATCTCTCTCCATAATTACTGGCCTGACATGCATAATGCAGCATTTTTAGATGGTTTTGCAGAATCGTATGAAAGGGGATATTTTTGGCTACATTGTCATTTGAAGCAAAACTTTTCAAATACTGAAGATTTTCATGTAAATGTAGATGGTAGGACCGGGCGGATATATGATATTATATCGAATCGTGATGAAATTTGTCAATATCAGTGATAAGCTCTTTACTTTTTTTTACTCTATATTGATCTAAGAGCCAATCACACAGCAGAAATGTGCAACAATGAGATTCTAGAAGTGTGTTGATATTAGAGATATACCGAATTTTCGACCACCGAAAATATGTTATGCTATTTAATGGAGCCTCTAATTTTTGTGGGTTCAGTCATTATTGAGATACTCTTTTAAACCTGGAAGCATTAACAACTGATATCAAAATATATGTTGTTATTGTTCAATATGGAAAATAATTATCAAGATTGCATTCATGCCATATCCTCCAGCACTAGTAGATGGTTATGTTTTTGTATAGTCCATATACAACTTAGATCAGAAAGGAATACACCAGGATGTATATGATAAAAACCAGAGATGTATAGTACATATACTTTTACTAAGTGCAAGAAAGACTATAACAATAAATTGGATGAAGCCACACCCTCCAACAATAGCACAGTGGATAGAAAAACTTGAATCCAGATATAGAATGGAATATATGACTATATATTATACTATATCGTATCATATATGGATATTTTTAAACAAAGATGTTTCTATGTATCTGAACATGTCAACAGGACATACGCCACCCTACAAAAGTCTTGTCGTCAATCCCAGTTGTAAGAGCAACAAATAATAACTTGACTTCTAGTTGATCATTTGGAAAAGTGGCAGAAGGTAGATTTTTTAGACCCAAAATTTACATAGAAATCAGTCAATTTTGGTGAAGAAAAAATCATGGTTTGGGGTCACGTTCAGTATGGGGGCGTGCAAGAGATCTGCAGAGTGGATGGCAACATCAACAGCCTGAGGTATCAAGACCATCACATTACAAACCACAGGAGAGGGCAAATTCTTCAGCAGGATAGCACTCCTTATCATACTTAAGTCTCCACATCAAAGTTCCTGAAAGCAAAGAAGGTCAAGGTGCTCCAGGATTGGCCAGCCCAGTCACCAGACATGAACATTGAGCATGTCTAGGGTAATACGATGGAGGAGGCATTGAAGATGAATACAAAGAATGTTGATGAACTCTGGGAGTCCTGCAAGAACGTTTTCTTTGCCATTTCAGATGGCTTTATTTATAAGTTATTTGAGTCATTGCAGAGATGCATGGATGCAGTCCTCCAAGCTCATGGGATTCATACACAATATTAATACCTTTTCCACTGCACAATGACTTTATATTCTATACTGTACATTATTTCTGTTAAATGACAAGACTTTTGTCTAAGCAAAGTCTGACCTTACTGTCCTAAGATCACTATAACTAAGATCAGAATAAATTAAAGAAACTAAATGGCAAGTGTGCTTTATTACATCACTGAATTGAATCATAGCTGTGTTTTTGTCTTATATTTTATAGAGTAACTCTACCTCTAGAAACATTAACCTGGGGCCATCTGCAAATCCACAGTAAGTGTCCTAATTATTTTAAATAGATTTGTAGAGTTCATTTATTTCTTTATATATTGACTAATTTTGTATTATGTAACAGATCAGGTAGAAATTCATATAAATATTCAAATGATGGAAATTAATCATCCACATGCCTTCATTTTGGCCTTCATGCTCATGTGTTTTTCTTTAGCGCAAAGCCCACTGACTTTGACTTTCTTAAAGTCATAGGAAAGGGAAGCTTTGGGAAGGTAAGTTTCTTTTTAAGTTAAATGATTGGTGAAAACAAAAGCTCTTTATTAAAATCTATTTATGGCTGCCACTAATTGTGAAAGTTTGTGTACATTTTGTATCAGTTACGGAAAGTTCTAAATGTCACCGAGCCTTTATAATCTCTCAGTTTTGTTTGGTGTACGGTTAGCACTGGTGTTTGTTTCTGAGCCCTGGACTCTCCATTCAGGAAGTGAAAGTCCCTCAGTTTTAAAGACAGAACTTGTATTTTTGTTTTGGCTAATGGGTAGCCGTAGTGGAAGGTGAAACTGTTACTAACCCACCATGTCCTCTCTCACACAAAGGTTCTTCTTGCAAAGAGGAAACGGGATGGGAAGTGTTATGCCATCAAAGTCTTGCAAAAAAAGGTCATCCTAAACAGGAGAGAGGTAACCATTTTCCTTTGTTTCAAAAGCAAAACATTACATGCGCTCACTCATTCATGTTCTTTGACTTCTGATTAATGAATGGCCTTGGTATTCTTTTCACGGCAGCAAAAGCACATCATGGCTGAGCGCAATGTGTTGCTGAAGAATGTTAAACACCCCTTCCTGGTTGGCCTGCACTATTCCTTTCAGACAACGGACAAGCTATACTTTGTTCTGGATTTTGTCAATGGTGGAGAAGTGAGTATTGTGGTTGTGAGACACTCAAGGCTCACATCTGCCTGATCACATCTCAAATCCCCCGTTTAGCAGATTAAACCAGTTTACTGTAAATAGAGCTAATAACAAAAGTAATATTTGTTACTGTATGTAGATCATCAAGGAAATTGTCGTCCTCCTTATTGCGTAATTTGTTCAAAATCATTTTCTTCTTCTGAAAACTTCCTTTCGTACAATAAAAGTTAATGGGGTCCAAAATAGGCCACTTTTGACTTGTTTTGTGTTGTACTGAAGAAAAAAAGTCATGTTTTTTTATGATAACATTTTTTTATTTTCTTCTATAATTTAACAGTACCATCAGTTTACACATTTTTACATCTTTTCAACACTTCATTTCCCCTCCCCTCCCCAACAACGGCAGTTACAGTAATTAGATGTTGCTATCATAAATCCAGTAAATACAGATAAATAATATAAACTCAATAAATAAAAAAACACACATACAAAAAATAATAATAGCAAAAAAAAAAAACAATAATAATAAAACATAAATAAATAAAATAAGATAATTACACTTTTACAGTGCTTCTCACCACAGTGACCATATTCATCCAATGCTAAATAATTTCCCCAAATTCTCTGATAAACATCCAATTTATCAAGTAATCTACATGTCATTTTTTCATATGCTGCCACCTTTCCCAATCCTGTAACACATTCTTGAAATGATGGTGGACCAAAACGTAGTAAGCTCTCCATAAAGTCATGCGCTGTCGCATTGAGTGACGTAATATCCTATAAAAACATTTAAATAAATCGTTAAATTGCTTTAAAATTCTGCAACTAATGCATCTATATATGACTGTCCTATGTAAATTAAATGATAAATTACGTCAGTCACTAATAACAGATGGCGCACATACCTGCATCGCGAGCCGTGAATGCACGCAAAGTACACATAAAGTTATCAAAACATTCTTGTTTTTTTTTTTATATCCTATATATGATAGAGAAAACAGCAGAAAGAATAACTCAGCCATGAAGAAATTCTCGTTTTAATTACAATTAACAAAAAACACTTGTATAACACATAAAAACACATTAAATTCTTTCACAAAGAAAATAAGGCTGTGAGTAGAGGGAGATCATTCTTCAATATGATCGCGAGCTCCTCAATGTAAACTAATCTCGTGGTCATCTTTTCTACTTTTAGACATGCTGGGAGGCTGCCGTAAATATTTAGTTGGAACGTAGCGTTACGTTTAAACTAAGTTTGGAGGTGCAACACAAAAATATTTAGTAGTGTGTAAATTGTAACTTGGCGTCCCTTTAAGTTACAACTGGGCTACGTTTAACCTTGCTCACTGCTAGTGCAACCAGCCCCAGACCTCAACACGAACTGGTCTCCCAGTACATATATTCCAGGACAAAACGAAAAGCAGCATCCAGAAACATCCTGAATGTAACTGCACTTTAACCCAGAATTCCTTCATTTTAGAACAGGACCACAAAATCATATATGTTTTAATGGGATAGTTCATCCAAAACTGGAAATGTATGTACTCATCATCAGTGTTGAGGGTAATGCATTACAAGTAACACGAGTTATGTAATAAACTCAAAAGTAACACAACCCATTACTTACCATAAAAAGTAACTAATTAACGCAACTACTTACTTTTTTAGGAGAGTAACTCAATATTGTAATGCATTACTAAATACTTTCAAAAGTAACTTTCCCCAAAACTGTTCATCGTCCGCTTGTTTTTTTTTATCTGTTGAGCAAAAAAGAAATTTTGACTAATATTTTAAACTTTTCGACTTCCATAATATTTTTTTAACCTACTATGGATGTCAATGGCTAATAGTTTGCAACAGTCATAAAAATATTCTCTTTTGTTTATAACAGAAAAAAGTAACTTGGGTTTGAGTCCACTTGAGGGTGAGTAAATGGTGATTAAATATAATTTTTTTGGGTGAACTATCCTTTTAAATGACATCACTTTAGAAAATGTGGCATAGAGTCATGTGAATATAAAGGAGATGAAGTGTATGACTGTTGCTAATTATTGGCCATTATGCATGGTTACTATTCACATGCTCACTTAACCACCGGTCTTGAATAATTCTTTTCAAGATATTTTAAGAGTTATGATTATATTATTTTAAATGCCAGGCAAATGAGAAATCATACAAATAATCACTAGCATTATAAGGAAGATCACAAAGTAGCCTCGATATAATAGATTGCCTGTTGCGAATGAGTATTTTGACTTATTCTTTCTATTACAGCTTTTCTTTCATCTCCAAAAAGAGCGGACCTTTCCTGAACCCAGAGCAAAGTTTTATATCGCCGAGATGGCAAGCGCTCTGGGTTACTTGCACTCTCTTAACATTGTTTACAGGTAAATACAACTTTACTAAAGGTTTTCTTGTGCTGTTGAATACATTTGTGCCCTTTTTAAAATAATTTTTACACATAAAGTTTTGTTAAAGGGTCATGAATCCCCACCTTCAGTTCAAGTCTACCTCAGAATTTTTTCAAAAAATGCTACAACATGGGCGTGGAGCACTGCGAGAGGAGTGGACGTGGCTGGCAGAGCAGGGGAAAAACAGGGGCCAACAACTGTCAGTTGGCTCACAAAATCAGACAAAAAAATATCTGACACAAAACGTGAGGAGATACGTGATTTTATGGTTTACAAAGCTGAAATACAAAGAAATAAAAATGTAATGCCCTGCTACAAATACGAAAGGCTATTCATATAATATATACGCATAACCGCAATTTGTTATATCATTATAAAGAAAATCATGTTTATATAAACAGTATAAATGAGGAGGACTTTTCTCCTCCTGAATCCCTGGGTCTAAATACAGATACAGTAAATAGCAGTGCAGCAGGTCTCCCTATTTCAACCATTAGCCATGCCGGTAATCTGGAAGATTTTACGTATGTGCGAACACCGCAGCACAGAGAGATGTGTCTGAATGGTAACGAACTCAACTGATAAAACACAATGTCCGCCTTTCTCCAATTTTTGTACAGCTCTCCCCACAACAATGCTTGCTACCCACATACAGACCAATGATTCCAACCCTGTGGATTATGGAAACAAACACATATGATGCTTTATGAACGTACTGCGTGCCATGCACGGACGCGGTCTCGCAGCTTGGCAGGTCTCTCATCGGAAACGTGTGCTGTCATGGATAATTAAGAAGCAAGGTCTTCTCATAGGATAAGAAAACTTTGTCTATGAATAATAATGAGAGATCGACGTGTCATCACTCCACTAATACTACTAATTTACCTGGATTTAACATAAAACAATTAAGTTTTCTCAAAAACCCTCAAGAATTGTGTTTGTAGTATGAACAAACAACAAGCATCATTTTTTGAGTGTCTTAAACACAAATGCACTTAAAATAATTAGTATATAATGATGGGTTATAAAAGGCATAAACAATCAACTGACAACGTCGGTGCTCATAAATGATTAGTGTTTAAATGTTTAGCATTTTATCATTGGAGAAAATGAATGGAGTTTTGACCCTAAAAATAAGACTGTTTTATCCTATAAATTGTTCTTTTTGAAGGATATTTAACTATTAAAGTGTGTGAGAATTCCCAGAAGCACATGAATGTTTAACAGGCACATTCTACACCTCCTCCCTGAGTTGGATCTCCCTAAATTGTATTTGAAAAATGTAGATTGGTGCAATGGCTTAACTGTTGTCATTTAAAATTACTCTCGTGTGTCAAGCGGCCATCATGACAACATAGTTTGCATTCATAGGGTGTGTCGGGATTGCTACTCATACAAATGAAATACATTATGGCTTGTCTTGTAATATTATAATACCTATATTTCATTTTTTTTTCTGTGTAATGTTTTTTATCTTGAGCTGTTCCTGAATAAGAACATATGGCAGAATGCTAACAAGTTAAGTGTTCTTTTGTTCCCAGGGATTTAAAACCAGAAAATATCCTGCTGGACTCTCAAGTAAGTATCCTTAGTCCCTTTTTTTCCACACTTTTATCATTGCCAGAGCGTAGCCGATCAACATTGTGAGAGTTCCAGGGGAAACAGAGTAATCTATCAGTGCTGTGAGAAGTATAATAAACTCTTCTGATTACCCCAGACAAGGTGTATGAAGTGGAGCTTTATTTTCAGCCAAATGAAACATTGAAAATGAAACCAAAGACATAGTTTTTCATTTGTAAGAATGCTTGAGAATGAGATGTAGGTTAAGTTTTATTTGTGCAGTGGTCAATTCTAATGAAACTGTGTGGAGGTTACAAGGCCCTGGCAAATATTCCAGTCAGACACCAGATTTGTTGGCTCTGGGAATAATAGGCTATTTGTGTGGTGACATGTTCCCTAAAAATGTTCCTGTTGGCATCTTTTGTCTGTTAAAGGGCCATATAGTCTTGACTGACTTTGGACTGTGTAAGGAGGGCATCTCTCAAGCAGACACAACCACCACATTTTGTGGGACACCTGAGGTATTGTATTATACAAAAAACACGAATGATTCTTAGATTACTGTTCAAATGTTTTAGGCCAGTGAGATTGTTTTATTGGGAAAACATTGATGTTTTTCAGCTAGCAAATAATTTATGGTTAATAAAGACAGTATATAAAGATATTATTTTAATCTTTATCGAATAATTCTTACAAAAAACAAACCTCTGCAATAAAATGTTAGGTAGCACTATTGTTTACATATAATGATTTCTGAAGATGTAAAAATTCACCATCGCAGCCATCAAATATACGTTATACATCAGTGGTAAACAGTTATTTTAAATTGCAGTAGTTTTTCACAATGTTATTGTTTTTACAGTATTTTTAATCAAATAAATGCAGCCTTGTTCAGCTGCATGAGAAAACAAGATTTCTGTCAGAAAACAAGGACATTTTACTGACCCCAAATTTTTGAACAACAGACCCTTTTCACATTTCCGGGTTTCTCAGTAGTGGAAGCCGTCATATTTGAGTAAACTTTATGCATAGTGAATGAGAGAGTACTACAAATTATTATTTTTTGCAATCCCATTTTCTGAAATAATACAAGAAAAACGCTATGGTGGTGTTATCAAGACTTTCAGAAAAAGGACAAAAATTGTGTGAGACTGATAACAGCAGCCAGAAGAGAAAAAACATCAAATTTACTGTCCTGCCCCATAGACGCTGCATAAGAAACAGCTCACAAGCGGTAATTAATTTTTTGTAATTTGATTCAAAGATGATATAATACATACGTGAATATATATAAATGTACATGTTTTTAAAAAGTCAAAATATTAAAAGCTTTCAAGGATTTAAGATGCTCGTACAGTCTTGTGAAAAGGGTCCATAGTGTGTTTTTGATCTTATTTTAAAACATATGTTTTACATATTTCTAATATATATGTAATAGTAAAAAATATATTCATTTTAGTTACTTATTGCTAGGGCCAGACAGAATCTGCAGACATTTTTTGCTATTTCTGCTGAGAATTTTGTAAAAAATCTGTGGATTTAAATAAATCATATGAACATTTTAATATTACTATTATTAAATCACAATAATATTAATAAAATTTATTTTAAAATCTGAATAAATATAAATTTACACACATTTACACAAGTAAATACATAGACTCAATAATGGGCTATAAATTCGCAAATTTCTGTGCATGCAGATTCTGTGTGGGCCTAGTTATTGTATATAAAAATAACTACTGTCGATTTATTAAATCGTTTCTTTATAACACTCAGATAAAATAATTTGATTTTTTTATGAACCTTAAAGGGGCTGTATGTCAGAATTTTCATGTATTTGTAACTGTCAATATATGAATAAAATAACAAACAACAAGACCTTCCCTTTCTTCTAAGTCAGTCTATGACAGCCTGGTGACTTATTTTTGTCAATTAAATTTTTTCCAATTATTAATAAAAGGACATTTGCATCACTCTTTTTTGTTTATTTATGAAATCAATACTAATAAATTGTTATAGATTCAGAAATACTTTGGTGGTGAATTGCAGAGCTTGTGCAAACATGTCCATATGCCTATTATCTGATACCGCCTTTACTGTGGTTTTCTGACATATTATTAATATTTATGAATGAGAACAAAGTACACGGCATATACAGTATTTACATATTCACCTAAACATTTAACAGTTTACAGTACAGTACTGCAAAAATATTTCCATTATTTTACTGCAAAGCAAAGTACAAATCTAACTTTGGCCATCAAATCACATTTAGTCTCTCGTATGTCATGTAATAAGTGTTCTGAATACCACATATTACCCCTTTTAAGCTTTTAGAGAGTAGAATAATTGATTTCAACACCATAATTGCTTTCTCCTGTTGTCCTGATAGTATCTAGCTCCAGAAGTACTCAGGAAACAACCCTATGATAACACTGTGGACTGGTGGTGTCTGGGCTCTGTGCTGTATGAAATGCTTTATGGACTGGTAAGGCACAAATAAAGCATAAATCTGGTCTGCTGCCTCTGGAAATATAGACAAACATAAAGCTTAAATTCTTGCTCTACAGCCTCCGTTCTACAGCAGGGACACGCATGAGATGTATGACAACATTCTTCACAAGGAGCTTGTCATGCGGCCCGGGGCATCCACAGCTGCGTGGTCCATCCTTCAGACCCTGCTGGAGAAAGACCACACCAGGAGGCTTGGCTACAGAGATGACTTTGTGAGTGGTTTTGGTATTAATACATCACCCCCTGGTGGAGGATTTTTGATGGATATTTTAGTAGCAACTCAATTGGGTTTTTGAAGAATGCGTCAAGTTCAGCATGATATTCAGTGACTTAATATTGAATTTTAATATCTTAGTGTTTAAAAAAGGTCTTATATGTTGTTATGTGCTTTTTGTTGCAGAATGAAGTCAGAGAACATGAATTTTTTTCTTCTATTAACTGGGATGACCTTGAACAGAAAAAGATTCCTCCTCCATTTAACCCTAGTGTGGTAAGAGTTTGAATTCATTGCTATTTTTTATATTTCCTCTTTATGTTCACATTTATTAGCTTTTTTATTCTGCATTTATTTGATCTTTTACAAAATGCAAGATTACACTTTACGATGTAATTAAAAAATGAAAACCTACTCTTTTTATCAGGGTATCAGTGTGGTCTTAAAATGGCTTAATTTCAAAAATTACATTTTAGGCCATAAAAAGTCTTAAATTCACAAAATATTGTGTTGTAGGTCTTAAATAATTTTAAACAGGTCTTAATTTTTTAATGTAAGCTATACCCAATCGGGCTAACACCAATCTAATCACCAACAATCTATTTCTATAAATGTTTTAACAAACGTTTATTTATTAACTCTATTTACAATATGGTTTAATAGGACAGTGTTTCAGACAGGAAGCGAAGTGGGAGAGAGAGGGGGGTAGGGATGGGAAATGTCCACGAGGCAGGATTCGAACTCGGGACGCCCTGAAGTGCTATTGCACCATATGTCAGCGCGCTAACCACTAGGTTATTGCGCTGACAATAGTATTTGTTTTTAAGGTTTTTAACTGGGCCATTTTTAAAAATCCTTAGCGTTTAGCCTTGTGTAAGTCTGAAATTTCATTCACAATGATCTTAAATGTCTTAAATTGACTTGATAAAACCTGTAGAAACAGCGATTGAAAGGCAAACAAGCAAATAAATGTGGTGATGTCCAGTGATGGCAAAAACATTTAATTATGTATTTATTCATCAAATTATTAAAAATGTTTATTTTTATTATCAGTTTTTTTTTTTTTTTTTTGCTATTTAATGTTTTTGTGGAAACTGTGATATATTTTTACGTTTATATTTACTGATAAATAGAAAGTTCAATAGAAAAAAAATATTTGAACATTTGACTTGGAGTTTGTCACTTCCGCCCAAATTGATCAACGGTTTTATTCACGTCACCTCAGACTACAGTTTCTCATTAGATCATAAGCAACCCAATGCTCTGTAGTATCTGACATCTCTTTGTAACATTATAAATGTCTTCAGTTTTACTTTTGTATAAAACTCTTTGTTTCTTTCTATTTATATATTTATTTTTGTTTATTTATTTTACTTAAAATTTCATTAGATATCAAAAAATGTTATTCGGTTTCCACAAAAAAGTTTTCACAAAAATGTTAAGCAGCAAAAAAATTGTTTTCCAAACTGATATTATTAATAAATGCTTCTTGAGCACCAAAATCATCATTGCAAAATGATTGTTTAAGGATCATGCCCCACTGAACATTGGAGAAACTATGCAGAAAATTCAACTTTGCCATTACACTGTATAAAGCGATTAGTTGACTTTACTTAAAGGTCTCATGAAGTGCTGCATGAACGGTCTCGTGAACAGAAACACGATGAGAGGGTGGGACAGAGTAACTCCTCCCCTTTTTATAAAACAGCCAATAGTGTTTTGTTGTAGCACAGCTCTGCCAGTGAGAGGGGTTGAGCTCAAGTGCATCAAATGAAAAGCAAATGAGAAGCGTCTTAAAGGCGGTGGGCTGTGTCAGATACTAGAGATCAATTTGGGCGGAAGTGATGGACTACAAGCCAAATTACATGTTTATATCAGATTTATATCTTCTAAATGCGAATTTTGTCAATGTTTTTGGGCACACTAGCTTATAGATATCCTAAAAATGAATAATACTGATATTAACATCTAAAACTGTATTTTAATTTCATGGGACCTTAAAAAGAGAGTAAACTCGTTGCCTCATAAATATTAAGTAAACAAACTATATGCATAATTATAAAGTTAAGTCAACAGATTTACTTATCTTTTAGAAGTTAAGTAACTAATGGCTTTTTACAGTGCACAGGATTAAATTATATTTTAAAATACGTTCTTTTAAATTGTAATCATATTTCACAATATTAGTGTTTTAGTGCAGTTCGATTTAGTAAGCCCATGTGAGCAAAAAAGTCAATTATTGCTAACTTTTGACAGCTACTGAAACTGAAAAGAAATGTATTAATATGATCAACTCTCTAATGTTGTCTTGCAGGAATCCCAGTATGACATCTCAAACTTTGATCCTGAGTTTACAGAGGAAACCGTGCCAAACTCTGTGTGCTTCTCATCAGGGCCGTCGATCGTCAATGCGAGTGTCATGGAAGCGGACGATGCCTTTTTGGGATTTTCTTACGCTCCGCCATCAGAAGATTCTTTCCTGTAAGGTTGGCGCTGCTAATGCCGATTTAAAGAGAGCTGCATAAAAAATGATCTGTGAATGCTCTCTCTGACGAAAGGGAAGAGTCTGCCAAGCATCATGTTTCCATCAGATGGTGTGGACCCTTGTGTTTCTTGACAGAAGCAGCGCATAAAGCTTTGGGTTGCAGGGTGTTTCAAACTTTATTTTTTACATGTAAATAACATATTTTGTGTCACATCGAACGCCTTAAACTGAGAGTTTAGCTCAGGAGCTGAAGTGCTAATGTATTTTTCTTTTGCTATGAATTATTTTCAAGGGCTGATGAAAAGAAAACAAACATCCACTTTGACAACATTCCTTTTTTTGTGCCCCAACTCGTACACTTGATTGCTTGTAATACTGTGCAGTATATGACCAATTATGTCATTGTAGTTTAGATTCTTACAAGAAATTTGCTATGGAAAAAATGTTTATATATTGTCAGCACAAGCAGATATTTTTGTTGCTTGACACTTTAAATTAATATATACACACACACAAATATATATATATATATATATATATATATATATATATATATATATATATATATATATATATATATATATTCTCTTTATGCTGTTTATACTGTTTAAGTTAGAAAACGGGCTAATCAAAGTGCGTTTTGATGTAACCCTTTAAATTATGGGTCATCAACAGCTATATTACAGTATAAATCAAACACTAGTTGCTATATTTACATGTTAGATTTTAATGAGTAACTTAGAGGGATAGTAAATTTGCTGTTAAGTTACTTGCACTCTGGCTTTCAAGATGAAGATCACTTTTTACTTTACTATCATTAAATAAGATTTATGTTGAAACTGTTGATTCTTCAAATGCAAGTTGATATGGCTAGTGTTAAAAAATAAATAAGCAAATTAATAGCTGTTGGTGCCAGTATTAACTTACATTTTATGAGTCACCAAGTGTTAGTTTCCACATAAAATATTCTTTAATGTTCAACTAAAGTAAAAAAGTCACCTTTATCTTGGATGATAATATGTAAATTAACAGCAGATTTTTAATTTTGGGTGAACTCGGACTGTCCTATTGAATACTGACAATGACCCTGTAATAAACCACTATCCTGTTATGCCACCCTCAGATTATGAGAAGAGACACCATAGTGCCTACTGAATTAATGATATGACCTTTAAATGATGTACTGTACAAGTAAACACACCTTCTTGAATCTCTTGGCTGTCGTGTGATGCATTTCATTTGCATATATTTGCATGTATTTTGCTATTTATTCAGATGCTGCATGACCAGTACTGCATGATTCACACTGAGCAGCTTCTGCACATATAAAGCAAATCAGTTGTCTTTAAGGTACGATGCTGCAGGTGAATAGGTTAAAAACTAAACTTATACTTATCACCATACTATCTCAGTTGATGTGTTGCATTAAGAATTTTTTTTATATATGCAAATGAGATAATATTAATAATAATAAAGCGTGCTAATTTGCATAGGACTATACTGTCTAACACGTGAAGATATAATGAAGTCAGATTCAAAATTCTTGTTACTTTTTTTGTCACTTTATAAACAATTATTTTTTTTATCACTATCAAAGTTCAGAAAACACGGCAAAAAACTGGGAAAAAACATTTTAACTTATTTTGGTGTTAGAAACTTGTATAATCAGGTATATTATGAACACAGTCTTCTGTAAAAACCTTCAGAATATAGATACGAATATAGAAATAAACATCACTGTATATTGTATATGAAAGGTATTGTACTTGAAATCTACAGACAAATTGATAAGAGTCCAATATGTACCAGTCCCAAAACAAAATGCCTGCAGTGTCATAATGTATTTATATAACGTCAGATGTGGTGTGTTACAACAATTAGTGAGGAATATAATAACTGTTTATAAGTAGTAAATTGTTTGAAGTTAACATGTTTCTTAAATCTCTCTCTTAGCTTACGACTGGCGCGTCTAATTTGCATAAATTGTAATAACGCGCGCGCTAACGCTGGCTAGAGTAGAAAGGACTGGAAAATTTCGGTGACATGGACGCCTTACGTTCTCTGAAGGAAGCGATAATAGTTTATTTAGATAGAAGTGGTGGGTTACGTAAATTCATCAAAGACTGCAATGACTTTAAAGGTTTGTTTACAAAGCTTAGAGCTTTATTAGCCGGTTAATTCGATGTTTACATAAAGTTACATGTAAGCTTACGTCAGTCGTTTACCTCAGTGGACAGGAGCTTGCGAGGACGTGAGACGTTCAGTGTATACATCCTTGTTTATGTGAAAACAAATTCATTTTAACAAACTTTAAAAAAAAAGTTATTAATTTTAGCCTTTCAAATTGTTTATCTTTTAATAACCAGTGTAACTAGAAGAAATTTAAGATCAAGAACGTCGCATCTCCGTAATGAAAAGAAGTAAACATGTATTTCAGGTGCACAGCAGATGGAGGCCGTATATCGCTTCAGTTTCGATGTGAATCCCTCAGATGTCCTTCAACTGGACGCTTTACTGGGAGACTGTATACTACACGACCCTATCAAAGCAGTTTCACTCTTTCAGTCAGTGAGTCTCACGGAAAAGACATACAAAACACCCCACAAAGTTATCACAGTTGTTTTTCAAAATGGCTTTAGATTGTATTTTTCGGCTAACCGCAGTTTCCTGTTGGAGAAGTGTAAAAAAGTAAAGAACACTCAAGATGTTTTATAATTCTTAACACACCACATTAATACATTTAGAAACTATTTCAAACAACTGAGAGTGCAGTGGTTATTTTTCAGGTTTGTTTTCTGTCCATTAAGACCCTGTCACTTATTGACCACATAGAAACAGAAAGCCAGGTAAGATGGATTTAATGCAGATTTCACTTAAAGTTTGTAATATTATTGTTATTAATTTTAAATAATTGACCAGCACAATGGTTTTCAACATTGATCATACCCAAAATTTCGGTGGCTCACACGATCAGATTTTGCTTGGCCCACATGCCGCAGTGAATTACGGGACATAAATGGACCAAGTCTGTCTTCAAGACAAGGGCCAAACATGGACCCTATCAGGGCCAAGTCTCAGCCAAATTAATAACCCATAACTAGGCCTGAACTGGACCAGATATGGCCATGTTTGGAAGCCAGATTTGTTATGTCACGATCACAATGAAATTGATAAACCCATGAAGTATTGCGCTTTAATGATGGTAATGGTTAGTAATGGTTAATAATAATATAATTTGTAAAATAATAATTGAGTTATTAAAATATATGCAATGTAGGTTAAATTCAGTTGTTTTGCAACATACAGGAAACAAAAAAAATAATTAATAATTCAAATAATTCAATCTTGATTGTTTCCTGGATTAAAATGAAGGCCTTAGAAGATGCAAACAGGAAGATGGAAAAGACATTGTGTATTAAAATATGTTTTTACTCAAAAAATAGTTTAAATGTATTTTAAATGTGGGTCAAGATAGGCTTGAGTGGCCCGTGTATCAATTTTTGACATCTGGCCCATGTCTTTTGTGCCAAACGCGGGCCATGTTTAGCCCACATGCTGTATGCCAGTGCTGGATGAATGCCTGCTGTGCCAGCTTCATGCCAAATCTGGGTCAGAATTCTTTGCTACCTGGGAATTAGGTAATGTGTGCATATTAGCATATTACAACAATTTCCCAAGGGTCACATGATACTGAAGACAGCTGTAAAGTTGATTTTAAAATGCTATTTACCTTTTTACTTTTTGGTTAAATGAATGCAGCCTTGGGGAGCATTCAAGAAATTTTCATAAACCTTTTAAAAATCCCCAAATTTTTGTTTTACATATTTAGATAATCTTGAAATTCTTAAAACAACAATAAGTAGAGACACCATTAAACTAAAACAAATAAAACATTTCTTTAGGTTAATGTCGTTTTAAAGCCAACCCACTTGCCACCTTTTCCCAACTATTGTTTGGACCTCTCTGAGTTTCCCCGTGGGTATGGCCCAATGAGACCTTTAGCTTTGGAGGGCCTCGTAATTGCCATGACACGTGTCACCAAATACACACAAGGGGCCAGATTTCTCTGCTCAGAAGACGCATGCCCTTGCTCCAGAGGTATGTAACTTCATTAACTTTATGGGCTTGTTTATTTTTTATCATCATTACATTATTGTTCAACACAATTTTTCAATTCACTCAAGGGTTTCATCATATCAGAGTTCATGCACCAGGTGCCACAGAGTCTGCCACAGTCAGGAATGACTTTACCTGCTTTCTCTGCTTTTCTCCACTGAAGGAGGATGTGAAGTCTCGGGTTTTAGGAGGTGAGACAAGATTAAATTGATAAGTGACAAGTTTAATCCCCGAGAATGTTTCCAAGCCTCTTACACACTCATTAACGGAGTAACTTAACTCTGGGTGTAGTAGGTACACCTTCCAATTACTGTTATCCACATCAGTATCGTTACTGGTGGTCCGTAAAAACACACCAGTTTCTTTATGGGATTCCACACAAATCTACCACAAATTTAGGGAATCCACCGGTGTCTTTTATTCACGTCTGGATAAGAACCACAACGCGTTTCTTTACTGATCCCTAGTCTATAATATTTTAAATCTTCCTACCTTTTTGCTGATTGATCAAGGGTGTCAACAGTAAACCAATGAGAAAAGGATGACAGAATTTTTTTATTTGGGTGAACTATCCCTTTAAACTAAGGGCACAGTTTGGACTGTCACAATATTCAATATATCGACTTATCGCACATGACCTCAATCATTTTGGTGATGCAATAAATATCGCCCATACATAAAAAACAATTCTAGCAACATTTTAGCTGATTGTGCAACATCTTTATCTCTATCGGAGGTGTCAGCATTATTATGGTTAAAAAAAACATTATAGTATTTACTATGAATCACTTTAGTATATTTTCATTGTGGGTGTCTGACAACTGAAATTAGATCTGGTAGCAGATATTGCAGCCTCTGTTACTTTTTACCTTGCACTTTTTTTGTTAACATTTATCATTATTTATTTAGAATGTGCTTTTTTACATTCTGATTCCAATGCCTAATTATTAAAGTGTTAAAATGACTATACTTAAATTAAATATTCTTAAGAATAATATATAATGTGTTCTTTGGAAGAGTGTACTTGCATTGTGCTGATACTATATTGTCAGTCTGACATTATATATTGAGTGGAATAAAATGGTCTTAAAATGACAGTAATATTGTTGATCACAATATTTTTGGTGCAGTATATCATACAACAAAAATAGATGTCGTGATAGGTCTAGTGACAGTGAATACTTTTAAAATGTTACAAAATATCTCAAGTAAATACTGTTTGTTTGAACTTTCTATTCATCGTAGAATTTAGAAGTCATGATTTATAGTAGATTAAAAAACAACTATTACTTCAATCTTTAATATATATCACAATATTTATGTGTTTATAAAAAATCCCCTCTCTCACACACACACACACACACACACACACACACACACACACACACACACACACACACACACACACAACACAACACATTTGAATAGTAGTATTGTCTCAAAAAGCCAAATGTTTGAAGGTACAAATGTGATTTTTTTTCTTACTATTTTTTAATCCACAGATAAGCAGCTAGTTGAGCTCATTCATGTCAGAGCAGTAGATGTTTTAGGAGTTCACGATGCTGCATCCCTAAGATATCAATCTGTCACCCTTTTTCTAAGAGGTAAATGCACTTTTTGTATCCTTCATTGTAATTTTTTTTTTCTCATGGCAAAATAATTCTTACCATAACACTTACAGTATATACAGTTGAAGTCAGAATTATTATTTAAATTTTTTTCTTTTTTAAATATTTCCCAAATGATGTTTAACTGAGCAAGGACATTTTCACAGTATGTCTGATAAAAAAAAAATTCTGATGAAAGTCTTATTTGTTTTATTTCGGCTAGAATAAAAACATTTTTTAATAAAAAAAAAAACATTTTAAGGTCAATATTATTAGTCCCTTTATACAATTTTTTTTGATAGTCTACACAACAAACCATCATTATACAATAGCTTGCCTAATTACACTAACCTGCCTAGTTAACCCAATAAACCTAGTTAAACCTTTAAATTTCACTTTAAGCTGTATAGAAGTGCTTGAAAAATATCTAGTAAAATATTATTTACTGTCATCATGGCAAAGATAAAATAAATCATAAAAACTATTATGTTTAAAAATGTGTTGATAAAATGTTCTCTCCGTTAAACATAAATTGGGGAAAAAAGTAAACAGGGGGCTATATATATATATATATATATATATATATATATATGGACAAATTCAAACGTTTATCATTTTAGATTATGCTTTATCGTTTATTTCATGGTGTCACAAAATACATTGATTATGGTAAAACTTTTCGTCATTTTAATGAGCTTGATATATCATTGGGATACAATGAGTACAATGTTAACATTTTGCATTTGTTTTAGCAATATGTATATTTCAAACTTTAATGTTGGACCTGTAATCATTAGTTTTTCTTGAGTATTTACTTTAAAATGTACTTTAAAAAAGATGTAGTCATTTCCATGTGGTCAATTTACAGTGGAAGTCAAAATTATTAGCCCTTTGTGAATTTTGTTTTCTTTTTCAAATATTTCCCAAATCATGTTTAACAGAGCTAGGACATTTTCTCAGTATTTACTATAATGATTTTTCTTCTGGATAAAGCCTTATTTGTTTTATTTCGGCTAGAACAAAAGCAGTTTTTAATGTTTTTTAAAAACCATTTCAAGGTTAATATTATTACCCCCTTAAGCAATATTTTTTTTTGATTATCTGCAGAATAAGCCATTATACAGTGATTTGCCTAATTACTCTAACTTGCCTTTTTAAGACAATTAACCTAGATAAGCCTTTAAATGTCAGTATAAGCTGAATACTAGTATCTTAAAAAATATCTAGTAAAATTGTATGCATTGTCATCATGGCAAAGCCAAAATAAAGCAGCTATTAGAAATGAAAACTAATATGCTTAAAAATGTGTTGAAAAAATCTTCTTTGCGATAAACAGAAATTGGGGTGCTAATAACTCAGGAAAGCTAATAATTCTGATCTCAACTGTATATAAACTATTAAATGACTGATTTACATAAATGGTACAATGTCGTGATATATATCGTTATCAGGATATGGGATGACTAATTTTTCCTATTGCCCAGCCCAAACCAACCATTAGGCAATAATCCGGTTAGTTTGTGAGTGGTTATGCCTAATTAACCTGATTTTCATAATGCTAAAGCAGACGTTTAAAATAAATAAACTGCTAAATAAATAAACACATCCACTCACAGTCTTTCAGTATTATATTTGGTGTTCCTGTCTCCTTCAATAATATTTCTCAGTACCCAACTGGAGAGGCCATAGATTTTCTGGATGCTATTAGCATATTGTGTTGACCTAGTATTAGTCAGGAATTCAATACGCCAGGCTCCAGTTACTGAACATACATGTTAATAAATGTAAGCTATACTCATTAGTTGTTACAAGCCATAGTGGAATCATTGTTTAAAAGAGCCTGCAGTGTTTCTCTTGGCAGTCGCGTAGGTGGTGAGCGTGTTTCTCAAATAATAAGTGAAGTCCAGCCCCTAACTGTCATTGTTTTGTTTCTCTTAATGTAATTAGATGAACTCTGTAACTCCATGAGAATCGGCCATCTGTACCGAGTTGTTGGGATTCCTGCTCATGTGCACCAGTGGCCTAATGTAACCTGGAGCGTAGAGGCTTGCAGCGTCCAACCATGGATCCCCAAATGTAAGGTCTTGTTTTGACGTTGATGGTATAAAAACAATCAGACACATTCAAAGCATGTCAGAGTCATTTGCTTCTGACTGCCGCTCACAGGCCCCAGTCTGGTTAGCAACAACTTCCAGAACCTGCATACGGCCTCGGCATGTTCCCCATGGAGATTTGCTGCCATTGTAGCCAACTCATTCGGCTCCCCGGTGATCCCACCTGGACTCTACAACACATTAAAGCTGGGGCTTCTACTTAGCTTGGTGCAAACTGAAGATAACACAGACTCTCCCAATCATCTGGATGTGCTCACTCTCACCAGTGACACCCTTATCATTGACAGGTCCTGCTTTATCAAACACACCTCACATCATGTTTGTTGAATGAAATCCAATGCTGATTCCAAAAATAGCATCTGTTTTGGATCAGAACATAACAATGTGCAGCAACACTTTAGGTTATTACCTGATAATTAATAAGATTATTAAGATATTAACTGTTCGTTAGAAGTTATAAAGTATGATCTTATTCTGCATTTCTAATCCTACCCAAAACCTAAAGCCAACTTAATTTAAAAGAGGTTTTTTAATTCTTCACTTTCGCCAATTAGTGAAGTTTTTTCCTCGCCGCTGTCGCCACTGGCTTGCATAGTCGGTATCTGTAGAGCTGCGCACCGATGGATTTGCTCTTCAGTGTTTGGACTCTCAGTAGTGATTAACAAACCACACTGAACTGAGCTAAACTGAACTGAACTTAAACCCTAAAAACTGAACTGACTCTGTTTCAATTTACTATGATCTTCTATGTGAAGCTCCTTTGACAAAATTTACATTGTAAAAGCGCTATACAAATAAAGGTGAATTGAATTGACTATTAATAAACAGATAATTAGTAGTTTTTTAAGCTAGTAGTGTTAGTTAATGGTTTGTTAATATCATGAATTGTGAGCTAAACTAAAGTGTTACCCAACTTCTCAAAAAACCTGTCAATTGTTTTTTTATTTATATAGTTTTTGCTTTTTAATAGCAATTTATGAGGTTAGGAATTCTTGAACAATCATTTAAATATTACATAAAGGTATTTTTCTTATCTTGCACTAATATTTCCTGTTGGTGCTAAATTCAAACTCATATGAAATCATGGAGGCCCACACAGTGGCTCAGTGGTTAGCACTGTCAACCTCAGAGCAAGAAGATTGAGTCCTGGCTGGGTCAGTTGGCATTTCTCAGTGGAGTTTTCCATGTTCTCCCCGTGGGTTCTCGTCCGGGTGTTCCAGTTTCCCCCACAGTCCAAAAACATTCATTTTAGGTGAATTAAATAAACTAAATTGTTCGTAGTGTATGAGCGTGTATGGATGTTTCCCAGTACTGGGTTGCAGCTGGAAAGCCATCCGCTGCGTAAAGCATATGCTGGAATAGTTGGCGGTTCATTCTACTGTGGTGACTCCTGATGAATAAGCGGACTAAGCCGAAGGAAAATTAATGAATGAAATCATGGATTATTGTGGAAGAAAGAGCTTGCCTACTTGCATATTCTAAAACTTTGTGTTAAATTGAGTTTAAATGTATGTGACCATATTTTTCCACTCAGAATATTTTCCACTTCGGACTATTTTTAAAACAATTTGAGAAAAAAGTTTTTTAAAAATGCTTTACATTAATACTAATTTACAAAGAAATGAGCCATTTACACAAAATCTGTTGCTTTTCTTTATAAAATAATTATTTGATATTAAAGTTGATGCATAAATAGTTCACAGACGAAATGGGCATTCAAGAGTATAAAAATAGCAATAAAGGTTTTACTTTTTGTACAGTAGAATGTGCAAAAATATCATACAAAAATGTGTCAAACATATTTAGAACAAAAATCATTTGATGAAATATTACTAAATAAATTGTTAAATTATACTGATTAAATTTACAGATAATTATTAACTTTTTTCTTGCATTCTTACATACTGTTAAAGTCAGAATTATTAGCCCCCCTTTGATTTTTTTTCTCTCTTTTAAATATTTCCCAAATTATTATTATGTTTAACAGAGCAAGGAAATTTTGACAGGATGTCTGATAATATTTTTCCGGAGAAAGTCTTATTTGCTTTATTTCAGCTAGAATAAAAGCAGTTTTTAATTTTTTATAAACCATTTTAAGGTCAAAATTATTAGCCCCTTTAAGCTATATATTTTTTTCGACTGTCTTCAGAACAAACCATCATTATACAATAACTTGTCTAATTACCCTAACCTGCCTAGTTAACCTAATTAACCTAGTTAAGCCTTTAAATGTCACGTAAGCTGTATAAAAGTGTCGTAAAAAATATCTAGTCAAATATTATTTACTGTCATCAAGGTAAAGATAAAATAAATCAGTTATTAGAAATGAGTTATTAAAACTATGTTTAGAAATGTGTTGAAAAAAATCTTTTCTACGTTAAACAGAAATTTGGGAAAAAATAAACGGGGTTAATAATTCAGGGGGGCTAATATATTCAGGGGGGTCAGTGTATGTATATTTATTTATGCAGAATGCTGAAGGACCATTATTTCACCCATATTCCAACATTTTATTTTTAGAAAAAAATTTCTTAAAACATTTTTTAAAAAAACTGACGTGCTTGTAATATGATTTCTACATATTTAAAATAACTTCTGTGAATTTAATTTGATGCAGACACTAGAAGCAGTTTTTGTTGTTGAAACAATTTTAACCCTAGAAGCATTTTACAATAACAAAACACCTTTTTGTGATGTTAAAATTTTTTTTTTTTTTTTTTTTTTTACAGATTTTCTATGCAAAATGTATTAGGCTATGTAAGTGTCATCAAAATATAATGCATATATATGCCTGATTCATTCACAGGTTGATGAGATATAGCCTGCAGTTGGCCTCGCGTGGCATTCATCATGCACTGACAGGAGAGCTGTTAGCATCTCTATCTAGAGATGAACATGGAGCAAGTACTGCCAACGTTCATGCAGGTTCTGCTTTGCTGGCATCTGGAGGAGTCTGTCTGCTAGGAGACCTTACATGCTACAAGAAAGACAAGATAGACATGCTTCAGTCTGGTGCAAGATATTTCAGTTTCACTAATATACAAGAAAAAAATTTGGTAACACTTTAGAATAATGGTCCATTAGCTATTATTATTGTAACAATGTATACTGAATGTATTTACTAACGTTAAGTATGAATAATCTTGTTAAGCATTTATTAATCATAGTTCAACATTTATTAATGCATTATTAAAATCCAAAGTTGTGCTTCTAACATTAGTGAATGCACTTTGAGTTAACATTACAGTTATTTAACTTAACATTCACAAAGATGAATAAATAGCATAATAAATGTATTACTGTTTGTTCATGTTAGTAAACACATTAGCTAATGGACCATTACTTTAAAGTGTTTACAGTTTTTTTGGATTGTTTTAAGCACGATTTTCAAAACAGGGCCCGTGTTTTTAAAACAATACACACAATTAGCACAACCACACACCCAATTAGCAAAACACTACAGATCCTTTGCATAATTAAACACTCTTGTAAGAACTATACGCTTATGTTTAAAAACCACATTTTTTTACCATAAGAAACACACGTTTCACTTTTACTATACTCTGTTTGCACGAGTTACACTCTGCTGTAATAAACCTAAAACACTTTTAGCAATTCTACTGTCCTGTGATTAGAGTAGGCTACCATCAACAAAGTACAAATATAAAGTAAATCCACCAAACATTACACAAGACCAATGTAGCACACTGAAGAAACTCCTCCATTTCTCAACATGCCCAAAACGTTGACGTGGAGATTCATGGTACTGTCACTGTACATATTGCACTGAAAGTTTACTGTTACAAATGAAAACACTAGACATTGTCTCGTTGCCTAGCTGGATCTGGCCAGAGAATTTCATCAACATCGCAGGCAATGTTGTCATTAGCAAGACACCTTGGAAAGAAACATCTTGAATGACGAATCCATCCTTGTATTGCTGCTACCTCCATCTGGTCACAGGCCTCCTCCATGGCTTGGATGTGGGGTACCTCAGCCTGGAGATGAAGATCATATACCTTTCACTGCCATGCTGAGATGAACTTCTATAGGGTTGAGGAATGGAGAGTATGGTAGAAAATAAAGAACTGTGAAATGTTGATGTTGCTGAAATCAGTTCTGAACCAGAGCAGTGTGGTGTAAAGACACATGGTCCCAGTCAACAATGGATTGCATATGATCGATTTGATTTGCTTACTCTTTCTTTGACTCTTTCCACCGTGCTTGAAGAACGATGAACTCACCTGCTGCTTTTTATAGTGCTTAAACACCTGATTGGTGTGTCTACAATAAATCTAACAAGTGTTTGCACACCTTATGACGGTGTTGAACCAATTGGCTGGACAGTGCGCTAATTTAACAGTCAGTGCTTTGGTATTGCAAGGAAGTGATGTTATGATGGTAGAGTTTTGCAACAAGTGTGAGGTTGACAATGTGCTTATAGTTGTGGAAATATGGGCTGATGTTTTGCTTCTTGAGTGTAGGGTTTTGCTAATAGTGGACTACTTTTAATTTTAGTGTGTAAGCAATCCAAAAAAAAAAACAAAACTGTAAAACATTTCTTATATATGCATTTTAAGGATATTTGTTTTTTCCTTCAGCTCTGGAAAGCAGAACAGCGTCTGTTTTCATTCCTGCGAAGAAATATGGTGATGATACAGACCAGCAGCTCTCTTTCCCCATCCAGTGTAACTTCTGGGCTTTAGTTGACATTGCTTCCCCCTCCAAGAGGACAGCCAGATGTGATAACGCGCTGCTGGGTTCTGGGGTGGGTAATAGTAAACTGGAGCTTTTCCTCAGGAAATGAGATGGGAGTTTAATTGTAGGATATTTAGAAGCGTACAGAAGTATATAGCAAAAGACTGATCAGATGTAGAAGGAATGCTGGAATGTTTCACAGATGACCCCACCTCGTTCTCTTTTTGGGAACAGGAACTAGACACAATGCCATCTATTTTCAGAGAGTTCCTCAATGTACTCATTTGTGTCAGTAGTTGAATCACACCCCAGTTACTACTACAAAAGTGTATTTTTATGCAAGCAATTGTTTTGCAGTGCATGTTTTTTTTATTAATTGTGATTTAAATGCAGGAAATGGGCTCAGTTCCCCTTCAGCTTACAGGAGCATTTGGACTTCTAGTCCAGTGTCGCGAAACAAGCAACAATCATCCAATCTTATCCATGACAGTGCACACACTGAGACAGGCTATGTCGCCAGGAGAGCCTCTTTATCCAGCGTGCATGCAGTTTACTACACAAGACTACAAAGAGGTCTGTCAGCAGTGTTGGGGAAAGTTACTTTTGAAAGTAATGCATTACAATATTGAGTTATTTCCCCCCCCCCCAAAAAAAAAATTTACTAGTTGCGTGACTTAATTTTTTATGGTAAGTAATGCTTTAAGTTACTTTTACTTTATTACCTAGCTGAGGCTTGATCTCTTTCAGAACTTGTTTTTTTTTTTTTAATATAGGAGCTCTGCAGTTAACAATGCGCTGCTTAACCTACACCATTTACAAAAAAAATATTTAAAATACCCCACAAAAATATACATCCTAGGATGTTATCGGAGAACTTCCTTGCAATATATACAGATTATTGAAAGTTTAAAGCTATGTATTTGCTACTTTTGTACTATTTGACTTAAGTAATATCACTCCATAGAGACTATCCTCTTTTCCTTTCCTCGATGCATTCAAACTAATGAACACATTCCGTCAGTAAATAATAATAAACTATTTGGGCTGCTGTTTCTAGTCTGAGATTTGAAGCCATTTATGGTTAAATTTGGCAACATCCACACAATAGAAAGCCAGATATTCACAACTTGCATATCTTTGTTTCTCCAGCTCTTGGCTCATGTAAGACAATTGAAAGTGGACTTGAGTCTTGATGCTGAAAGGATGATCCATGGCTATTACATGGCCAGTCGCAGGGTTCGCTCAGACTCAACACAGAGATCCTCAGTAACTTCTATTAAACTCCTGTAAGTACCACAGAATCAACAAATGTTTGTCGAGCCTTTAAGACTACACTAAAGCTAGTCTATGCAGTTTCCATATAATACCACTAGATGGACCAGTTTCTTAACATGTCTACACTTCCACCATTTGCAGAGGACAGCCTGTATCTGATGCTGTAATTTTTAAACAGCTTTTTAAATTTAGATTGATTAAACCATTAACAATTGAGGGGGACATTAAATTTTGTATGCACTGCAAAAAAATAAACATTACAAATATCTAAACAAAACCAAACAAATTTAGTGTTTGAGGTCTTGTTTACGGAGTCTACAATACATTAATTTTAATAAATTGATTTGAGCCATCAATGAAATTTAGGGGTCAACAGTCAGATTTTAGTTCTCATTTTAACCATTAAAACTGATTTGATTTCAGAATATAGTTTGATCACTTTGCTTCTTGTGTAAACAGGTTTAAGCTAAAACGGTTAAAGTTGTTTGTTCAAAAGGAACAGCAGCTAGAATGTCTCCATTTACTGATTGAGAGGCTTTTTGATCAAATTAAAGATTTTAAAATGTTGCTAACACTTAATTTCGTCTGCCATTGTTTAAGCACACTATCAAAGTTGTAATTCATATTCTTTACTTGGTCTCTAAGAGGTCTTTAAATGTATTTTTATAATAACAGCAGAAATGCTGTACATTTACTGATTCTGACAGGATTGCACTGGCCCAAGCTCATGCTAAACTCAGTCTGAGAACAGAAGTTTTGGAGGAAGATGCAGTCATTGCAGTACTGCTGTGTGAGAGTTCAGTCACCATAAAACATGGTTTGTTTCCTCTATTTGTCCACAGTCCTAAATACAGAAATAAAACCACAGGGATTCTGTAACAAATTCTATTTAAGAATGATTTTATTAAAACATTAGCACCATTTGTATTTTATAGTGAAGATCAAGCACCTGATACAATGTTACTGAGAGTTTTGGAATGAGAACATTTGTTTTGGGAATGCAGGGGCCTCTGCACTCGTCTTTCCACCCGATGCAGTGTTTCCCTGTGCTCTCCATGACCTGGACTCCTTGAACCAGCGGGACCTTGTGTTGGAGGAACATCGCAAGCAGATCCTGAATTTTGTGCACACCTACGCAACCCACATAGAGGAATAAAAATCAAGGTATTGTAGCAAAAAAGCGTGAGCTCATTTAAAAATACACAATTAGGATTTTGCCCTACCAGTTTAAGTAAATTGCCTTTATTCATCTGCACTTATGTGATTTTTGTAAAGTCAGTCCTTTGATTTAGAAGAGCAAAAAGGAAAATTCAATAGTTAATCTCAAATAGCATTTGGAGAATTTAATTGATGAACAACTGATGTTGCTTTATGCTTCAGATATAGTCACAGTATCAACAATCCAATTTGGTCTGATGGGTAAACGGCGAAAGTGTAATATTCATCATTGCAACAAGCATTCTCACAAACACACACACACACAAAAAAACCTTACCAGTCTTAATTTAGCACTTCTCATGTTTCACTTTTCTAGTGGCAATTTTTGGACCTGAGAAAGCAGAAGTAATAGACCAAACTTAATTTTATTCAAATCTCAAATGGGTTACATGCTAGTCAACTCTGCTGTTGCTTCAGATTGTGTCACAGTATCAGCATCCCAATTTGGTCTGATGGGTAAACGGCGAAAGTGCGATATTCATCATTGCAACAAGCATTTGACAAATTAAAATGATACAAAAAAATGAAACTTACCAGTCTTTAACACTTTATGTTACTCATTTCTAGTGGCAATCTTTGGACCTGAAAAGGCAGAAATATGCAAGAAAATTCAAAAATTGTTACTCAAATGGTCTAAAAAGCTAGTCAACACTGCTGTTTCTTCAGATCACTACAGTGTCAGCAACCCAAATTGGTCTGATGGGTAAACGGCGAAAGTGTGATATTCATCATCGTCATAAAAAATAAAGTGTATTAACAAATACACTTTAAAGCATAGATTATCACATTTACAATGTGTAAGATTACCATGTATTTCCTTGTCTATCTGCATTTCCCATGTCATCCTTTTCCAGTGGCAATCCTTGAATCTGGTGAAGGTGAGGGAATATGTTAATGTAGCCATAAAATCTTATTTCACATAGTAGAAGCACACTGCTTTTGCTTCAGAAAGTCACAGTTTCAGCACCCCAATCTGGTATGATGGGTAAACGGCAAAAATGTGAACTCATCATTGCTTTAAGCAAAAATGCTGGTACCGGTAACATTTCTTAGGTTAAAAGATCAATTTAACTGTCATTACCTTTGCAATAATGCATTCCATTGGCAGCAGCCATGTTCATCTGCCTTCTGTAACAAAAAAAAAAAAATTATTATGCAACAAGCGTCAGCTCTGCAGGTAAAATCTACAAAGTACAGAAAGCCTGCAAAAATGGACCATTCTAAAACTACACAATTAATCCAATTCAGACGGAAATTCAAAGAAAACAGACTTTTACCTCATTTTTAGCACATAAGCGTTCCAAACATGATCGTTAATTACTAGTTTTGTATTTTAGCTACTGATTTTGTGCCACAAATAAGCAGCACCAAGGGACGAGCAAGTAAATGAAAAACTCAATTCCACCTCAAAAACATGACTGATGAACTAGAGGTCAAAAGGCACATGTAAAGCAGCTTGAGAGTAGACCCTCCTACACCAGCACAAAGGCCTGAGCGACTCTAGTTCAACTCAAGGTCAGGACCTTTACCAAGACCACAGCACCTCCAAGTGAGCCAAAGCCCTGATTATCCAATCCAGGTCATACAAGACCATTCCCAAACCAGCTAGGCCACACAGGGGACGGCAGCACCCGTGCCGGACAGAGCACAGTCCTGCCGACAGCAGAGCAAATGGCAAAGGAGCAATTTATCACTAGATCTGGGACACAAACCTGCCAAAATGATAGATTACAGTCCTCATGGGATACTTAAAACCTTTACTAGTATAGGTCATGATTACAGCGTGATTTGCCATAATCATGTCAATTTCTATAAAAACTACTTTACAATATTGATCACATGATCCCAGAGGGAATTTAATATATACTATAAAGGCATGTGTATTCAAACAAGGTGTGATTGTAAAACTTTTCCAGACTTAACTGCATTGCAGTTAAAAATACGGTCAACTAAAGCAAAGTTGTACAAAGCCATTACATTTAAGCAATTTACTAAAACAATTTCAGTGTTAATGCACACTTTTGGAATGATTTGCTTTTCAACAGGAAGCGCTGGACTCCAAACTATTTTGTGGAAATAAACGCTTATTTAAGAGACCCCCATTAAAGTAATCTTTAAAACATGAGTCGTGACTAACAGTTCATAATAATGCTTGAAACTGATTAATTAGTGTTTAATCTTCAGACTACATTTACCAAAGACCAAGGTTGCAATGGAGTTATTATTAAAGGCAGTCTGATGAAGTACTGCACTTATCCGATAGACTGAACGCCCGTGCGGACTAGGCTACGGAACCCACGTGGCCACCCCGATATTAAAAAGCCTATCTAAACGAACGTATAACCTCCTGAACCGCTTTTTACAAATATGTGCAATAATGCTTTACCTTCTGCTAAAATGTATCCATACACTTATTAATTACAATACATTTACCTTGGGTTCTACTGCTGCGGCTTCGTGTTACCACCTTCTTCCACACTTTGGAAGAAAAGGATGTGGCGCATGCGTACTTTGCCTTTTAAACTGGACTTCCTAGTAAGATCTGCACATGCGTGTTGGGTTTTACCTCAGTCTTGTGTGCTGCAGCTACTGAGATACATTTAAATCTGCTGTAAGTGTTTAATTCTTGCTCCGCACATTTATAATACGTTTATTATTTAAGGATTTCTTGACAAATATGTTTTCTTTTGATTTCTACATGCGCGTTCCTTGAACATATCCCTTTTATTCTCAAGAGACAGAATATACGTACATTATGCTTGAAATGGGTGTCAGAGAGTTAACATTATTCAGTGCTTTCCACAAACTTCATTATTGAAAGCTTTAATAAATATTTTTTAATACAGGCTATATGGTTTCTTCTGAAATTTCAGAGCATGAAAAATAAATAAAGACTATTAAAATGCATTAAAGTCTTTGATATAAAATGTTCTATGCATGTAAATTATTGAGAATTTGCACACTGTGAATTTAGTTTAGATAAACAACGATACAAATAAGATCAGAGATCAGTGTAGGATTAGTTGAAGAATTATTTTATTTACTATTCCACATGTACTGCTATTGACATGAAAAAAGAAGAAAGGAGGGAAGGAAGGAGAAAAGGGGTTGGTGATGCTATTGTTGCTATTCTGACAGTCCACTTCACTTGACGAATGTTAAGTTATTCACACATGCATTTAGTGCAAATGTTTTAACAGAAAAGTGCATAGCCGACCGCTCAGGCATGACAGCTCATTAAAACCAACACACGGAATTTCGGACAAAGTAGTACAGAACTGCAGATACAGCACAGTTACAAAAAAAACACAACTTGTTTAATATTACAATCTTATTTACATATTAGAAATAATTACAATATATTAATATGCACAATTATTCGGCAACATAATGATCATTTCAACTTACTGCGCGTAAAACAACCTTTCTGCTTTTTTTACAAACAATTTCTGCAACATAATTACTAAAACAACAGCTATACAATTTTTTTAAAACCTACGTTTACTTTTCATTACCTCCAAAAGTCTTATGTGCAAATGATCTATGTTTGAGATGATGATGAAGAAGAAGCCCCTTGGTTTTCATTTGAGTTACCCAGGAACTGACCAGTGGCACCGATATATAACCTTGAACGCATTGGCCATTTCTGAAAGACAAAATGAAAAACACAAATACTTGGTCAACTGTTTCAAACTGCGTAATTTTTTCAAGACGCAAAGTAGCTTATTTACAACTTTCAGCATGGGTTCATACTGTCATGGAAAACCTGGAAAAATCATGGAATTTTGACATGGCATTTTCCAGGCCTGGAAACGTTTTGGAAAAACAGAAAACCCACAAAGTTTTGAAAAAGTCATGGAAAACAGATATCTGTATACTTGAATATAGGTTATTTACTTATTTTCTGTCCTTGGTCAATCACATACTCTCATATTATTAGTGCGATGTAAGCATTATCTAAATCAATTTTACATGGATATAAATATAAATTGAAACTAAATAGATTGTAGCGTGTTTTACGATATGCTGTAATAAATTTTAACATGCATTGTTTTTCTTATCACGCATATAGACATTGCATGAAACATTAGGTCATGAAAATTTACTTGAAAGTCTTAGAAAAATCATAGAAAAGTCATGGAATTTTAGTAGTAAAAATGTGTATGAACCCTGTTAGCCTAAAAACTCTAAATGTTACGTTATGTTTTGAGGCCTTAAATTAGCCTAAAATATTAGACAACTTCCAAAAACTTACTTTCACAGGATGTAAGTAGCCATCGCCTTTGAGTGAGTTCAAAGCTTCAGCTTGTTTTGTGTTATCCTCTTCCACCCCCTCTTCTTGCAAGGTTCTGGTTAAATGAGCAATGTATGTGGTCGCCAATATCAAGACGTCGAGTTTGGAGAGTTTGGTGTCCGGTGGCACCGACGGCAATGTTCTCTGTAGCTCGAGGAACGCGTGCCTGAGCGTCTGTACGCGACTCCTCTCCCGCGCCGCATTGGCTGCCGCGGGTCTTCCTCTGCCGCCGAGGCTACTAGACGGGACCACCCTGGAGCGGGAAAGGGCCTCTGCGCGCCGGCTGTCCGTGTCAGGACTAGGGCTCGAGTTGGGGCTTGACGCGGGACTGTCATCCATAACTGTCACAGATCCAGTGCCATCCATACGGATCGACTGTCTTCCAACCATTGAAATTACTTCTTAACCTGAATTAAAATATATTGTTAAATAAATGCACATTTATATTAATACTTAAGAATAATGTCAAAAACACGCATTAGAAAAGTTAACGTTTTTTTGAGTTAAGTGAGCCCAAAAATAAAATGCGGCCAAAATTAGTCATTAGCCTAAAAATTAGTAATAAAAAGTAAAACACTCTAATAGACACCTATTACTGTAATTACATCTTTTCAACCAAGAACATGCAGTTCTAATACAAAACTTTTCACAACAAGCTGTCATTAAAGGTTTTACCTGTTTTATCTTTTCAAGTTATGTTCTAAAAATACACATTAAGGCATGAAAAGTTCCACAGCTTGCCAAAAAAAATGGTGTAAAAGAATAGTCCTCTTCTGGTTTCAAAAATGTATATGACCAGTGGGCGTAAAAGGTGCGTATATCTCCGTGCGCACGCAGTGTCCTCACCTGAATGACTGCGTAAAGTCTCAGGAGCCTCTAATTTATCGGGGAACACAAAGAGCTGACAAGTGATTCACTCCGGTGCAATTAATCACAAGCCTTTAAAACTCTGGCAACTGGAGCCGTCCGTTCTCCACAGTTTCCCCTGCGCTTCGGTCGGTAGGAGGTGCAGTCCATTTTCCGAACCCAGAAGTAGTATTTTTGGTCCTCCCCAGAGTTGCTTAGCAGACCCCAACTTCAGAATATTATCTAAAATATTGTTTATTTAAGAAATAAATACGCAATGGCTTTGACTGGTGAAAATATATGCGCTTTGTGATACAACAATATTTTTCAGACCGTCAAATAGATCATTGCGATTCTCTCTGCTATCAACTGACTCTTAACATTTAAAACGGTATTTTAATATGTTTAGCGCCTCAGACATCAGCTTCATTTCCTGGGACAAAGCCAACAAATAAACTCCAAACAGTGCAATCAACTGGCATGCTTGAGGAAATTCTTGTGAGACTCCTAAATTAATCATTCTGTTTTCCGCAAATGGAGATGTTGGAGAATTAATGAATGGAATTATTCATAACATGTATATCTGAGACTGTTCTTAATAAACATTGTTTTTGTAAGGATTAAGTAACAATATTGCCCCGGGCCAATAATTATGAAGCAGAGCAAATGAGGTTAAGTAAGCTTCTCTGTCTAATTACTCTACATCTTTCAGAGGTTATATTTTACTTCCCTGGTTTAGATGTTAGACTCACGCTGAAAATAAATTCATGCGGTACTGTACTCAGCGCGTATTCTATATGTCCAAACATTATTATACAATCAGTTTTACATTTCATATGTTCCGTTACTCTTCCAGTCTAGAACGTAATGGTGTTGATAAAGCTGATGGATAATGTGCAAGTTGAAATTAATCCTCATTACCCCCACATAAAATTCTAAATCTGAAAGATAAATATACAGTTACAACTTTGAAAGTTAACGACTTGTTTAAAATCTGATTTAAAGCATAATGCAGTAATATTGGATTGTTACTTTGACTATTGTAAGCTATTTCATATTTGATCTAATATAATTAAAATCCAGAACGTGCAAATAACAAATAAAGGCATTATATTTAAAATAAAAGTGTACAGTTTGCAATTTCACGTTTAATTTTCATTGACAAGTAAAATCTCACTTTGAAATTGTTATGACCTATTCTGACTGGGGGAATTAAATTATATTTTAACTAACAATAATAATCTTAAATGTATATTATTAAATTCCAAAAATGATGTGCAAAAACATAATAGTATTTAAACAATATTCCTCAAAAGTGTATTATGTACATTTATTTAAAACAAACATATTTTCAAACAGAACTGTCAGAATTGCAAATAAGGCAGTGTAAAAGACTTGTCAAATAAATAAAATTTAAGCTGCTATTCACATTTTATATAAGTGGCAGAGCTTCTTTTTCTTAAAAAGTATTCAGGATAAATCTTCACACAAACACCACAAGCTTATTGATTGACTTTTTGAGTCAAATATTTAAAGCCAAAAGGACTTCGATAAAGCTTCATATTTTCAGAGCTTGCCATTCCGTACTGTAATCCCCTCTTGTCCTGTGAACATACCAGAATGCATGAAGAAATAAAATTAAACACTGTAAATTACCATAAAGTACCTAAAGCATGATTTTGTATTGTGCATTAATAATAAAAACTAACCAAGAACATAAAATCATGGCACACTGTCTAAAATATGCTTCTTTAAATGATGACTGCTACTGGACCCCTATAACACAGTAAACAGCTAATTAGGGCATTAAACAACTGTCATTCAGCATTATCATTCCTATTATTCATACATTAGTATTACCCATGCCCCTTCTTACAAGTACAAAACATTCAGCTCATATTTATTGTAGTTTCATCAGCAATTCATATCTGCATTTTAAAGGCTGATAAAAGAACTGAAATGAAAGGATTAACGCATTTAAGATGCCAGACATCAAAAGGTTTTTGCAGTCATTACACAGCCCAGCATAGAACTATGCTTAACCTCAGGCCAGTACTAAAAGAGAAAGCTGTTTATTTGCATGGGTGGGAAGAATAAAAGTCAAACAACTTGACAAATTGCAGGCATTTTTTCCAGCATGTCTGAAGGCAGCAAATGAATAGTTACATGTCACATTACTCTCAAAGCATTCTCTTTTTTTTTATAATTTAAGATGAGTTGTAATTTAAATAATTCATAAAAACATATCTTAGTTTAGTTTAGTTCATTTAAAATTTGACAGGACAGGGTACTGCAGCACAATTCCCTGAAATGAGTCAAACACACAATAAAACAATATTTAACTAGTAATATATAACGTGATAAACAAAGTAAAAACAATAATTTAAAAAACACTATAAATTATAGGTTGTCTACAACAATTTACCGAATATCTAAATAAATAATTAGCACGATAGAAATTGTGATCGTTCATACTGTACCCTCTTCCTCTGCTGTCGGCTTGAACTTGGTCTGTCCGAAATGTAACGCCAGGCTTTTCATTTTCTGACAGCTTACTCATAAAGCTGCTGCGCTCTTGGGCAGAAGGATGTTGGGGACCCAAGTGAAAATCAGCTGAAGCAAAACACAGGTTAGTCACACATTGTCATAGAGCTGACACGAGGGACATGTAAGGTGTACTTGGTGACATGTAGATAATATACAAAAGCAGAATATATGATACCTTGTCTGTTAGTAAGAGAAATATATTTATGTGGAAGTGTAAATTACTGTAAATATTAGAGAACAATATGCATTTCAGTCATTTCAATTAAACAGTATTTTTGCAAATTCAGATGAGATAATAATGACATATTAAGGACATATTTTATCTGTAATAAAGTGGTATTTAAAAAAAACAATTGTGTATTTACACACACATTCTTCACACTTCTTAGTTTCTCTCGATTTATCAGGTTTATCAGATAACATTCCTTACAAATAAAAAAACTACAATATTGTCATTTAGAGCATTTTTAAATTAAGCATTTTTCCCACAAAATGACAATTGGTTAAAATAACAAATGGTTTTCATTTGTTTTCATTAAAAGCAGGGTTAGTCCACCAAATACTGTTTACTAAATTCTTCTGAAGTAAAAACACTGTGTTGTCTAAATGAAAGTGAATATGAATATAAACAAAATGTAATGAATATAAACAAATATTTAGATATTCATATAAACACTATTAAAATATTTAAATATCTAAAATTTTTAAATATATTGAGATATTTATTCATTCATTCATTTTCTTTTCGGCTTAGTCCCTTTATTAATATGGGGTCGCCACAGCAGAATTAAAAGCCACCTTATCCAGCATATGTTTTATGCAGCGGATGCCCCTCCAGCCACAACCCATCACTGGGAAACATCCATACACGCTCATTTACACACATATACTACGGACAATTTAGCCTACCCAATAAACCTGTACAGCATGTCTTTGGATTGGGGGGGAAACCGGAGCACCCGGAGGAAACCCACACGAACACGGGGAGAACATGCTAACTCCACACAGAAACGGCAACTGATCCAGCCGAGGCTCGAACCAGCGACCTTCTTGCTGTGAGGCGAATGTGCTACCCACTGCGCCACCGTGCAGCCCTTGAGATATTTAAATATATTTAAATATTTTAATATAATTATTATTTATTTAGCAATTATTAATACTTGTAAGTGGGTTTGTCATTTGTTGTTTGTTGTCTTTTCCATCCTCTAGTTTCTTCTTTGCGTCTTTTGAGGCTTTCCAGTTGATTAGAAACTGCCTTGTTAGCTCATTTATTTGTTTTCCATCAAGGTCCTCTAAATATCAAGAATAAAAAATAATTAAAAATTGCGCATGTTTCTGTAACTACATCTTCTAAAGAATTAAATAAACCTTAAAAGCTCCAGAGGTCATCTAAATATCAAGAAAATATAGCATAAATATGTAATTACAGTTGAAGTTTCAGAATTGTTAAACCCCCTAAAGTTACACCCTTGTTTATTTTTTTCCCCAATTTCTGTTTTATGGAGAGATCTTTTCAACACATTTCTAAACATAATAGTTTTAATCACTGATTATGAATAACTGATTTATTTTGTCTTTGCCATGATGACAGTAAATAATATTTGACTAGATATTTTTCAAGACACTTCTATACAGCTTAAGTGACATTTAAAAGCTTAACTAGGTTAATTAGGTTAACTAGGCCGGATATGGTAATTAGGCATGTTGTTGTATAATGATGGTTTGTTCTCTAGACTATCAAAAAAATATAGCTTAAAGGGGCTAATAATTTTAAACCTTAAAATGTTTTTTAAAAAATGAATAACTGCTTTTATTCTTGCCAAAATAAAACAAATAAGACTTTCTCCAGAAGAAAAAATATTATCAGACATACTGTGAAAGTTTCCTTGCTCTGTTAAACATCTTTTTTAAAAATATTTTTAAAAAATTAAAAAAGAAAAAATGCAAAATTTAAAGGGAGGCTAATAATTCTGACTTCAACTGTATATAAAACTCATAACCACAATACCAATACAAATTTAAAAAGTATTGCTTATTTATTAAATGTATATTTTTTATTAAACATAAGTAATGTAGTAATTATATTATATATATATATATATATAAGTAAATAATTAAATAAATGTTGAGAAAATTAATAAAATAAAAAAGAAATACAATTATATAATAGAGATCCAACAAGCTGAATCACAAAGTCATTGAATATTTTACCATAAATAATAAAAATTTAAATTGTAAATAGCAAGGGTTTTTCTCACCTAGAATTTTGCAAACAGTTATTAGTCTGTCCCTGTATTTAGGTTTGTGACACACAGGATTTCTACTCAGATCCAGTAGCCGCAGTTTAAACCATTGGCTGAACACTGTTTCTAACTCCTGAAAGCATAAATAAAGGAATTACATTTTACTTTAATCACTTCAAATCAGCTATACAGACAAAAATGAACAGATCTTCACCAAATGTTTCAAACTAATATTAGCACTCTGCAGAAATCTAAAAATCTGTCACTTTTCAGATTTACAGAAGATGTACAATTAAAATAATCAGAGCCTTGTATTTAAAACAAGGGGGTCACAAACAAATGTGACCAAAAATGTGCAGCGCCAAAAGTATAAACAAGACATCAGCTTGTTTTAATAAATACTGTCACTCGGACTGCGTGACTAACAAGTTCCCCTGGGCAGCAGTCCTCAAGCATGTTGCCTGCAGTGTATGTTTATCTAAGGACACATTAATCCAGGCTGGAAATATGAATACTCTCTGGACACGCTCTGATTGTTCATTGCCTTCCTGTCTCAACTAAAATGCTTCCACTTTTCAGTCCGCGTGCAATCAGCTCTAGCGGGACCCCAGCGAGCCGCGCGCTCTCAGGCTTTGATAAATGATCGTGTCAGGTCTGTCACTCTGAGGGCTTGGCTGGGAACTGCCCAGCGCCAAATTGCCCTCCCATGCGCAGGAGTGCTGAATGCACCCCTGACTGGGCTCTTTCCAGCCCCGCGTTGGGTTAATGATGGCCAGTTATGAACCTGTATTTGACCAGCGCTTCGATCCCTATCTGCACTGTCTGGATGTGCGCCACTAACAGCCTCTGCAGTACCCATTTGTCACTCGGCTGACTGCCTGTCATAATCTATTTTAAAAATCCATAATGTTTTCACTGGAATTGGACCAAACTGCGTAAGGATGGAATTGATCCTTTGGGTGCTGTCGCCGCTGAATCAATAGTGGCAAAGGGGTTGTATAAATTAAAGGAGATATCTGCTAAACACGAAAGCTTCCTCTGACACACGGATCGCTATTATCGGTGGCAGTTGCTCAGAGGATTGTCTTTTGTGCTGTTGAACAAGTTACCGAAATGCTTGACAAGGCAGCGGGAAGTGTTTCTTTTAGTCACTGAATGAGTATGTTGGAAAATTTCTTTTCCAGGTTACTTCTCAGCTTTAGTTTCACTAAATGTTCACCTCAAATGGGTTTTTAATACAAGGCTGAGGTTATAAGGGGCACTGAGTGTATTTCAGAGGAAAAATCTGTGCGCTAAGGAAGGAGGAAAACTTGTGCTTGTTTAAATTGTCAGCAGAAGTTGTCTCTGGAGACCGGCCTGCTGATTTGTTGAATAATTCTGACCTTGTGCAAGTCCGGAGACTTCTGGAAGAATTTGTAGGATTAGGTTTTTTACACTGGTTTACCACTATCATTTCACACTTCATAGGAACACACACAAGGTCGTCATGTGTAAACATTACAAAAACTGGAAAAATTGCATTTTGGGTTAACCCTTATGTGCTGTTTGGGATGCTTCATCCACTCTGGGGTGATTTTGAGTCTTAATTTGGTCACAACTTTCTCTGTTTCAGCAAATGAAATGATTTTTAATGACAAATCTTATTTTGACGCATATTTTGGCAAAATGCTTTCAAAATGTTCCCAAAAATTCAACAATGCACTCTGGGCAAATATATTATAAACTATATTGCCGCATTGACTTCCATTATAATGACATTTTTTGATTGCAAAGCTTCCTTATTGGGAAGAGGTAAAAAATGTAATTTTTACAGTTGGTCATCAGTTGCAGTGCAAACAAAGCTTAGTTTCTGGCTCAAAATTATATTGTTATATTGAGTATAGTGTGTGTGAGTGTGCAAGAGAGACCTTAGTGCACTTACAGTACCTTGATATGTTTGAGAAAATAAAAACTAAGCAGCTCAGTTCTCAGAACATAGTAAACATAGTAAGTGTATTCATGCATGAAGACAATTTGTTTTTTTTACACCATAGAATTCCATATAAAGGTCAGAAACTTTATTTGCACAGGCATATCTAAAGGGTTAATGGTGCCAACTGATGACCGACAGTAAAAATGTTTCATTTTATATCTCACCAAAAGGGATAAACAAGAATGCATGATTATTTGGTGTCATGTCTTTGCAATCAAAAATTGTTGTTATAATGGAAGTCAATGGGGCAAAAGCAGCCACGAACATAACGAAAGTGATTCCCCTTAATTCCTTGGAAGATGATTCCTTGGATTTACTAAATGTTTTTAAGTTAAGTGGTTGTAAACAATTTATTTGGGCTGAATTTAAACAAACAGATTAAGTTGAACATTGCTAAATATAATTTGTTTGTGTAAATTCAACACATATAAATTGTTTGCAACAATTTTGCAGACATAAGTTTTTTTCAGTGAACAGTACACAAGGATTAAAACACCTTTATTTATTTAAAAAAGAAAAGAAAATTATATTTACCTGTATGTCATGTAGCTGGTTATCGGCAGCAAAAAGATGGGTCAGTTTTCTGAGAGGAGCCAAATCCCATAACTCATCAATGTTATTTTTGCCAATATTTAAAATGCACAGAGTTTCCTACAAAAGCAAGATATAAAATTAAAGAGGTCATGAACTGAGAAATCAACCCTTGGTGTTTTGACATAGAGGAGATTTTGTACTAACAAAACATCTAGTAATATTCTAAACTCAGGGTGCTTTCACACCTTGCTTGTTGTTTGGAACCTGTCATGCTTTCTCCCTTAGCTTGGTTTATTTAGGAATATGTGGACATGGCAATCATGCTCAGATCTGCACTAAAAACCATCAGTCCAAGATCGCCTGAAATATGTGGTCGTGGCTTGGTTGAAAATGAACTCTGGAACACTTCGCTTGTGGTGAGAAAGGAATTGGACCCATCAAACCAACAAAACAGGCTTTTTAAAGTGTTATCACTTACACTTAAAACCAAGAAGAAATTTCAACAGTTTTAATCTCTATTTCTGGAACAAAGCAAACAATCTGGTGTGAAAATTTCCTTAGTTCTTGCATCTCTGAAAAAGTAATTCTAATTCTGCATCATTGCCTTTTAGCACCACTTTAGCAACAAAATGATAGAGACACCTCTGAGGGTTAAATCTTTGAATTGCCTCCATTGTGATATTAAAGTCGTGTCTACACTGAAAGTGGCCATTGTTGTGTCACATCACAAATCCATTTCTCCTTGTCAAAAGTAGTGCAAATGCATGAAGTATGTCAGAAACAACAGGACACCAAACCTATAAGTTTGTTTGCTTTCACTATCAGTTCATTTTTAAAGGAGACACAGTTTTAAAAAAGGCTTTTTAGAGAGACAAAATATGAAAGATGCCATTCCGACCATATTCGATGGTTTCCCTTTGATAGTTAAGAAAAAGTTTGCTCTGATCTGTATCTTAAATAATATTATTAATTAAAATAATAGATAACTTTAGTATACATTTGACCACCCCTATAATGGTTCATATCATTGTGAATGCATGTTTGTATCAAAAATATTAATTCAGCGGTTTGAAACTGGCAAATCTAGAGCACCAACAGCCAGTGTAAGTGTTAAAAAACATGTTTCTTTAAAAAAAAAGTATTTGTAAGTGTCTGTAAAACTAGATGCACAGTTTATATTTTATTGTACACTGGCTTGCACATGGAAGTTAAACAGTAAAATAAAAATACGTCTTTCATGGTCATTCATTAATAGGTCATTGATAACCACTCAATATCCCTCAAACATACAACACATACAAGTACATATCAACAAGTTACCAAACATAACTGAAAAACTTGACAGACCCCCGTCAATGTATATTTTAAACCCTGAGTATACTGCTTTCTGAAATTCTTCCCAAGTGATGTTTATCAGAACAAGGAAAATTTCAGTATTTCCTATAATATTTTTTCTTCTGGAAAAAGTGTGATTTGTTTTAGTTTTAAAGGAATAAAAGTAGTTTTCACATAAAAAAATAAAATAAAATAACTCAATATTATTAGCCCCCTTGGGAAATATATATATATTTTTTGATTGGCTACAGAAGAAACTACTCTTGTCCAAATACTTTCCTAATTAACCTAACTTGTCTACTCAACCTAATTAACCTTGTTAAGCCTTTAAAAAGACAAAAGAAGTTAGTTATTAGAAATTATTTAAAAACTATATTGTCTCTGTTAAACATATTTGTAAATGAATTCAAACGTTACAAGAGGGCTAATATATATATATACATAGGCTCCTTTAACATTATTAATAATAGACTTTAAGATACTTTAAACTTTGAAACAAGTTCCACTTCTGGGAATTCAGTGAAGATTTTACTGTGTTAGTAAAAGGAGAGTATTTAATATTTTTTTTCAAGGAGGAAAATTGGTGTACTTACGCTTGCAATTACATTAATTATCAAAATAAACAAAAAATTCCCTTTTCGGTTTGTTTTCCCATAGCCTGGGCAGTAAACACTCGCTGTTGATTTGTCAGACAAGAAGGCACCCACAGAGACCTCTTTTACCCTCATCAAATCTTGCACAGAACTGCTTTGATACACGTCTTGGTCTCTGAGTTTGATTCTGACAGCAAACTCAAAGGACACTGCTATATCAATCTAAATATGAGCGAACTAGATTATAGATATCATGAAGCACCCTTTGTAAGTCTTTTCACTGAGGTGAATGTTAAAGAAACCAGTTACTCACAGAAAGGCAAGAAATGGAACGAGGGTCAAAGACCAGCTTTTCTCCACACGGTAGTTTCTGACCTTCCACATGCAGCTCCTTTAGGTTTTTCAACTCCTCTAATCCCTCCACCACAGTGATGCTGTTTCCTCCCAGGAACCTCAAATATAGAAACATTCATGGTCTATGGTCAATTAATGGCGCTTTTCATTCAAAAATATTAAAGTCAGAGTTCAAAGAAATGCAATTCAGAAGTAATACATGTGCTTGTACTGTCAAATACTTACAGTTTAGAGAGCTTATGTAGAGACGAGAGGTTCTCGATGCAAGATATATTGTTATTTTGCATGTATAAGTGTGTAAGGTTTGAAGCAAACCCCAAGTTGCAGATCTGTGATATTTGATTGTCGTATAGGTAAAGGACTGTGAGGTTTCTGCACACTGATAGATCGTCCTATAAAGAGAGAGAAAAAATTATATTTACTGTTCAGAATTTTAGTGTGCATAATATTTGTAGGAAGGAAAGATTTCATCAAAGCTGCATTTTTCTGTTTAAATATTATTATTATTTAATTATTATTACAATGTAAAATGTTTTATGTTTTATATGTTTAAAATTGCTATTTATTACCTTTTAGTAGCTTATAAAATCATTTTCACAAAATGATGAATTTAAAGATATTGGTGTAGCTATAGATATGCTCATCCTTTAATTCTGTACCTCTTTTAAAGCATGATTGATACTTAGATATTTAGAGCTATATATACAGTTGAAGTCAGAATCACCCCTGTTAATTTTTTTCCCCAATATCTGTTTAACAGATTTTTTTCAACACATTTCTAAACATAATAGTTTTAATAACTCAGATTTGTCGCAGATTTGTCGGCTACACATCCATAATACGAATCTCCCATTTCAACACATCCAAAAGGTACTCTATTGGATTGAGTTCTGGGTACTGTGTAGGCCATTTGAGTACAGTGAATGCATTGTCATGTTCAAGAAACCAGTCTGAGATGATTTGCGGTTTATGACATGGTGCGTTATCCTGCTGGAAGTAGCCATCAGAAGATGGGTACGCTGTGGTCATAAAAGGATGGACATGGTCAGCAACAATACTGAGGTACTAATGGCCAAAAGTGTGCCAAGAAAATATCCCCCACACCATTACGCCACCACCACCAGCCTGAACTGTTGAAACAAGGCAGAATGGATCCATACTTTCATGTTGTTGACGCCAAACTCTGACCCTACTATCCGAATGTTGCGGCAGAAATCGAGACTCATCAGGCTCGGCGACAATTTTCCAATCTTCTATTGTGCAATTTCAGTGAGCCTGTGTGAATTGTAGCCTGAGCTTCCTGTTCTTAGCTGACAGGAGTGGCACCCACTGTGTTCTTCTGCTGCTGCAGCCCATCTGCCTTAATGTTGGACATGTTGTGCGTTCAGAGATGCTCCTCTGCATACCTCAGTTGTAACGAGTGGTTATTTGAGTTACTATTGCCTTTCTATCAGTTCGAACCAGTTCGAACCATTGTTTTTCAGACCATTCTCAGACCAACCCTAGAGATGTTTGTGTGTAAATCCCAGTAGATCAGCAGTTTCTGAAATACTCAGACCAGCCTGTCTGGCACCAAAAACCATGCCACATTCAAAGTCACTTAAATCACCTTTCTTCCCCATTCTGATGGTCTGTTTGAACTGCAGAAGATCTTTTTTTACCATGTCTACATGCCTAAATGCATTGAGTTGCTCAGCTGACATGTGATTGGCTGATTAGAAATTTGCGTTAACGAGGAGTTGGACAGGTGTACCTAATAAAGTGGCCGGTGAGTATATTTATTATTATAGTGCATCCTTTCTTTTCATTTTAATAAAATGACCCCAGTTTTTAAAAGAGTTTTGCAATATTTAATGCAAACTAAAAATTTAAATACAACTTCGATATATTTGAACTCAAAACTTACAATCTCCTCTATGTTTTTGTCTGAGAAGTTGAGATGGGTCAGTTTCCTCAGGTACTGCTGGAAGGATTCGCTTCTGCTGGATTTTGAGTGACTGCCCAATTTTGCGATCAGATGCACTGTCAGGCGGACCATAATGACTCGCAGTGCAGAAATATCGCAGGATAGATTATTCTTCTGTAGCACAGCATGTCAAGGGAATAAGGAGATTCATGAGATAGCACAAAAACACATGCAATACCATATGATAGAATAGCTCTCTAAATATATGGATTTTAAGGTTTATTTGATGGGGTGACCATCATTTCTTACTTTAAAGACAGCATAGTCAATTAACCCTCAAACCTTTGTCAAAATGCATATTATTTTTTAATGGTGGGAACGAGGCCAAAGGTGAACCAGGCAAGTGACCTGAACTAAGATTATCATGCAGAGAGATCCGTTCTCCCAAGAACAAAACACAACTCAGTTTCCTTGAGACAAGCACTTTATGTAAGCTTGACCCTGCAAAATTGCATCATGTTAGTATAATTAAAGGAACATTTCACCCAAAAATCATTTACTCACCCTTTATTTATTTTAAACCTTTATGACTTTCTTTCTTCTGTTAAACACAAAAGAAGATATTTTTAATAATGTCGGAAACCTGCAACCATTGAATTCCTTAGTATTTATTTTCTACTTTTTAGCTTTCTTTAAAATATACTTTTTTTTTGTTTAAGAGAACAAAGCATCCCTCGAATGTTTAGATCCATTTGAGCGTGAGTAAATACTGAGTAGATTTTTATTTTTGGGTAATATATCACTTTTAGTCTTAACGTCATACTTGCAGCCTTACCAAAAAGATTTCCTTGGAAAGACCTTGGTGTTATTTTACTCCATACCCTGAGTCTTATATTGTCTTGTCAGGCACAGACGAGGAACTGAAGTAAAGGGAATACATACATCAACACATGACAGCAGGTCGGTTTTACACTTGATCTCAGAGCAGCAGACTATGGGGAGATGACATGGAGAGCCTCTTAAAAATCAATAACTTTCTGTGGTTAAACTCCAGGGAACTGGGTGGGGGACAGCGGTTTGCCAATCATTATAATACATTGCAGTATATTTAACGATAGATGAAATGAACATTGTTTATTTAATAAGCAAAGACCAGCACCACTGTTGACATGTAAAGATTCTAAACGCAAACGCTAAATGTGAATTCATTTACAGCCTACTGAAGAAGTAGGAACAACGAAACAAAACAGTGCTGCTTCTTACCTTAATGCAAAAATGTTGTGCGTTAACAATCCCCAGCTAAAGCCTGGTTCTTTTTCTTGTCTCGGGTTTGTTTAGGAAGTAAGAGCTGATGTTGCCATGGACACGCGACGCGAGGTCAATTTCCACGCGCCAGTGTTGATTCAGAGTTGAGTTCAGATGCGGCTTGACACATTCTCAGCAGAAATGGTGACAAGTATTTATCGTTTCTTATTTGTGAATTCTTTCCACTCTTTATAGCTATACATTTGCAATTCTATGTACATTTTAGAACGCGTGTTGTTCATTGATGTATTGTTTTAATGCGAGAGAATGTTTAACTGAGGTTTAAGATTCATTTGTTCTACAAAGCGCTTTAGTAGGAAAAGTAGTTCAGGCTTACGAATGTTTTTATAACCAATAATTTATTAGTAACTTATTCATTAAAAAGAATTTAAAAAGAACGGCATTTGATTCTTATTCTATATTGAATATTTTGCTTAGTCAGTTTAGCGGAATGAACCGCCAACTAATTGTTTACATTATTAATCTTAGTAAATGAATTTAGATATAAAATGTCAGTATTTTTAGAACATCCTTAAAAATTATATGGCACTTTTTATTACCAATTTGTGGTGGAAACCTTTTTTGACTGGGCTATTAACTGTTGTTTATGTTAAAGGTTCGGGAAAATCAAAAGGATGTGACGTTTATGATGCTGCTAAGTACTTCCGTTCAACATGAAACGAATGCTTTTACAATTCATTCATTTTCTTTTCGGCTTAGTCCCTTTATTAATCAGGGGTCGCCACAGCGGAATGAATCGGCAACTTATTCATCATATGTTTTACACAGTGGATGTCCTTCCAGCTGCAACCCATCACTGGGAAACACCCATACACACTCATACACTATGGACAATTTAGCTTCCCCAATCTTAGAGCACGTCTTTGGACTTGTGGGGGAAACTAGAGCACCCGGAGGAAACCCACACGAACACAGGGAGAACATGCAATTTACACTTCCTTTCCACGGAGTAAATTTACATTTCCTTTCCACGGAGTAATGAACTGCCAACGGAATGTTTACGTTATTATATTATATAATATTATAATTATATATATTATTAAATGGATTTAGATATAAAATGTCAGTATTTTTAGAACATGGCCTTAAAAGTTATATGGCTCTTTTTTCATTACCAGTTTGTGATGGAAACCTTTTTATTAGCCTGTTAACTGGTTGTTGCTAGATCAGATGTGGTTGCGGCCAGAAGTTAACGAAAATTATTTATATTATTTATTAAATTTCCCATTAGTTGTATTTTATTAACGTCTACCTCAAACCTAAACCCAACCGCCACAGTAACGTAAAAACAGTAGCTGTATCGAGTATTATTTCATTCATTCATTTTCTTTTCAGCTTGGTCCCTTTGTTAATCAGGGGTCGCCACAGCGGAATGAACTGCCATCTTATCCAGCACGTTTCACGCAGTGGACGCCCTTCCAGCCGCAACCCATCACTGGAAAACATCCATTCACACTCATACACTACGGACAATTTAGCCTATCCAATTCACCTGTACCGCATGTCTTTGGACTGTGGCACCCGGAGGAAACCCACACGAAGGCAGGGAGAACATGCAAACTCCACACAGAAACGCCAACTGACCCAGCCTTGAACCAGCGACCTTCTTGCTGTGAGGCAACAGCACTACCTACTGCGCCACTGCGTCGCCCGAGTATTATTTAATGTTATATATTAAATAACCCAATAAAATGTATTTTTTAAATTATGGATATTTATTTTGATTTTTCAAATGTTAACAATACATAACATCGAAACTAAGCAGCAAACAAACTAAACTGAAACATACACACAGAGAACATAAAAATAAATAAATAAAATAAAAATAACTAAATAAAAAGGGAGGAGATACAGTATAAACCATTTTGTCGGATCATGTGGTACTGTTTTAATACAATTAAAAAATGGATTCCAAATCTTTTTAAATAATTCACTATTTCCTCTCCCTTTCATACAGTTGCAAACTTCTGAGATCCACAGAACATCAATGTCAGTTTTCCATTTTAAAGCAATACATCTTTTAGGTATTGTCAGTAATATTTCAGGAAGCTTAATAGCATGATTATGCTGGAGGTTAGAATTTGTATAATTACCCAATAAACATCCAATGTTACATCAATTCCATGAAATGATATTGCATGCTTGTACCCACAACACTTTCACTTTAGGACACAGCCATGTAGAATGCAAAAACGTACCTTCTTCTATACCATATCTGAAGCAGAGGGGAGAAATATAAATAGTATTTTTTAATGTCTACCCCTATCCCAACCACCCCAGTACTGTAAAAATATAAATTATTGTTATACAGTGTCAAAAAAAAGGATGTATCCCACAGCTGTATCCTATCTAGACTTACGATAAAGGTTGTTTATGTTAAATGATTGAGAAAATCAAAAGGATTTGACATTTATGAAGCTGCCAAGTACTTCCGTTCAACATGAATGCTAAATGCTTATACAATGTTCAGGATAATACTGAAATATCCATTATGCACCATAAATTAATGTGTTATGCAAAGAAAGGAATTACGATTATATACAAACTATAGTCTCACATAGCCAGATATAGTCTCAAAATACTTTCTGATCAAACAGTGATATAATAATTCCAGTGGCATTTTAATTACCTCTTTATTCAACATGATGCCAGTGAATTGCAGATAATTGTGGAAACACTATGATTGGATTCTTTCATCTTTAATGTTTTCTCAAAAATATATATTTTTTTGTTGTTGAAAGGAAAGCTCACATCATATTTAAGTATTCATGTAAACCAGAGATGCCCAAAGTAAGCTAAGCAAATAAGTAAAGCTGGCCCATGGTAACCTTTGTGGCCCACCATCCCATCTGAAAAGCGAGGGAGAATGATGGGAAGCTGGATTGGAGAATGCCTTTGACAGAGACTGTCATTTCAAATTTAACGTAAGCTTTAGTTTCTTTGCTTAATTGAGAAGCTACAACAAAACTGAATGTTTCAATTACATGGTGTAAATGGATCAGACTTTGAATCAGAATGTAAATACAGATAAAGGACAATGCGCAAGACATCGGTGAGCAAATCAGGGCAGGAGCAGCTCAACTAGTGTATTTAGCATTGAACTGCATTGTGCTATAAATGGGATTATGTTTTAATATAAAAAGTTTATCACAAAACATTAAAAGTGATACTGCATCATTAATTAATATGCTTTAAAGCAACGTTTTATAGTTATTTATAAATATTAGCAAATAAATTATGAAATTACCCATGGTAAATTTAATGTAATTTGATATATTTAACTTCGGCCCACAGCCCTCAATCAGGTTTGGTTTTTGGCCCTTTATAAGAAAAAGTTTGGGCACCCCTGACCTAAACGTTACTCTCAGCAGTATGGATTTTATGTTTGTAAGTTATTTCCAATTTCTTGTGAGTTTTATTCAAACGATGAACGTTCTTCCTCTCTCTATCATTCTTCAAGCTCAAATTGCTGTTCATAATAATAATAATAATGCATATCAGCTTTAGAGAAATGTGGTGGACACAGACTGCGGTGACCCGTGTATTGTTATATACTGTGGAGGAATGTGCTTCCTGAGAATGAGTGACTCGCCTGCATTTATGCATGAAGAGTACTTGTCAAAAAGGAAATGTTGCTTTGGTTGGCGTTTGGTTGAGCAACGTAGAGGGGGAGTTCTGCCCCTTTCAGACTCTCCTCTGGGGCAGTGAATATGTTTCAGCTCCTCAGTGCCATGCTTGCTCAGATTATTATTATATGGTCCAAAGAAAACATCAGTGCAACCAGAGCTTTGGGTCACTGGTCTCAACGGTTGGTTTAACATTGGCCTTGTGATCAATAATCTACTGTTTGTGCTCATCACCAGGATATAGTTTCTTAATTACATTTCCTCCACACTTATTATTCTGAAACATTTTCATTCGGCTCATCAAACGAAGCGAAAATCCAAGTAATTTAAGAAGACTCTTACTAATAGACAAAAACATACTTAAGATTCTATTAATAGGTATGGGTGATGTTAATTCACTTATGGAACTTTATCTCCTTTCCAAAACGTATTTAATATGCTTATCTGATGATGACTAAAAGACTAATTCATATTTCCAGTGAGTAAAATACAGAACTTGCACATGGAAATTTATGATGACTGCGATTTTATAGCACCTTTAATGTAATTTATATAAAGAAATCTTTTTTTTTTTTACTTCCAGTATGTAAACAGTTAAACAAAACTTAAAAAAGACACCTTCCCTGACTTTGTTGTCTGTGAAAGGCTGTGAAGGACGCAGGACTACAACAAAACATTTTAACATGTAATCTATTAAAAAAGACTAGTAATCTCATTCTGCTAGTTCTTTTTTTAGATACTATTATACTTTTTCCCAGTATTCATTTGCTGTTGCTTCTTCCTTAGGTCCTATAGTATTTATTAATTATACTTGATTTTATTTATTGAATACTAGTACTTTATCATTCCATTCTAGCAATTAATAAATAGATACAAGTGCTTAGTCACTAGAAACTATTATTTTATGTCAGTGACTAGTAACTGTTCTGTTGTTGCTAGTTAGAAATTAGTTTTTTGTCAATAACTTGACTATGGTGATCTGTTATTGAGATATCAGCTGTTCAGATTTAGCTAGTATATATTTCAAATGTGACTACTACTTTTTTCAATATACTAAAACTTATTTACTAGGTTTATAACAATAGGTATCCTACTAATCAAAACAGCCAGAGACTCATATGCCTTCAGAATAATACTCCAAGCAAGATGCGTAAAAGATTGCAAAAAAATTTAATTTTTGTCATTCCACACACCAAATATCACATTCAAGATAAAGTTTACGTTTAAAAACAACTTTTTTAGCCAGCATTTATCTTGCTTGTGATTTATGGCATGTGGACTTCTTTCAAATATGTTATGTTTTTTCGTAATGAACTATTTTTAACTCATCTTATGTTATAACTAGTCAGAATGGAGTTTAATTTAAAATCTAAAAAAAAGCCTTACTAGAGAAATATAAGCACTAGTATCTTTTTAAAGTATTATTTATTTGGTGCGGACAAGTGTCTATTAAGTTGCAGCTGAAAGGGCATCCGATGCATAAAACATTTGCTGGATAAGTTGACGGTTCACTCCACTGTGGCGACCCCAGATTAATAAAGGGACTAAGCCGAAAAGAAAATGAATGAATGAAGTGTCCATTAAATAAGTGATATCTAATTATTAAACAAGAGTATACAGAATCTTTACAAGCAGTATCAAAAATAAAATGCACTGGTACTAGTAGTAGTAGTCAACTAGTAGTCAAACTAAAATATTCAATTCATCTTTATTTCTGTAGCGCTTCTACAATGTAGATTGTGTCAAAGCAGTTTAACATTAGAACTTTTAGTAAATTGAAACTGTGTTTTAAGAGTTGTTTCAGTTCAGTGTGGTTTAATTTTCACTGCTGAAAGTCCAAACACTGAAAATTGTTACTAGTCTCTATTGAAATACTGCAAGTACAAGATGCTCTCAGCAGTGTGGACGGTGTCTGAATGTTTGTTAACAGTACATCACTGCAAAAGTATTGCCAATTCTCTTTACTTCTTACAAACAACAAAATAACTTTAACATCAGTATATTGGGATATCAAAATCTCATGGCAACTTGTAACCTTTTGATTTAGTGGCTAATTTGAATTCATTTGTAAGGTCAGTACATTTTGGCACAATTTAGGGTGGGCTTTGGGGTTTTCATACAAAAGAAATCGTATGAATTAGCCACTTACCTGGCAAAACATAAAATAGTTACATACTTATTTATGCATTGCATCCACACGTGTGAACACAAGCTGCTAACTGATGTTCACTCTACCAACATCACTAACTATAACCCTTTAACATCAGATTGTTGCTAACAGTAATTAGCCATTTAGTATCGCGCACAAAAATGCATGATGACGACATCAGCCCAGTTGTCTGTAAGAAAATGCAGGCCCGTTTTGAATGGATGAAACCGCACCGGCGCAGCGATGAAGAGCAGACACACAGCTCTGAATAGACTCCACTGTATCCAGCTCCTGTTTCTGTGATGCATCAGTGACAGGCCACAGCTAACGCTCAAAATCTTGAAGGACCGTGCACAACGCAGAGACACCCTGCACAGGGTCGTCCTGACAGATGCACCGGTGCCCTGCCAAGCTCTGTTTATCTTTGAGCCGCAGAGTTTGTTATTCCATTATGTAATGCTATGACTGGCAAATATGAAAATGACCTCTTGCGGAGCACTGCGGTTTTCGTTAGCATGCTAAATATAATGTAAAATACGAGACAGGAGCTTTGGGAAATGGGAATGGCGGAGTACCATGTTACACACCGAACCCAGAGGAGAATACATTTCAAACAGCTGGTAACAAGCGGCGCTTAGGAAAACACATTTGTCTTGATCTAAAGGACAGCTCTGACGATGAGCTGTGCAAGCTAGAAAATATGTCAGACGAGATTTTGTTTAAGACAAGTTTTACATGGTGTCCCGTATTAGGGTATCCATCAAATTAAATTCATAAAAGGGATTTTATACAGAAGTAAAACATATTAAATGCAGTTTTAGTGTTTAAAATCAATGTGAAAATAAATGATCATTCAGTGTAACAGATATATTTATGCAAAAATGAAATGATGTACTTATTCTGACTTACTAACATATAAAAGATCGCATTGAACTTTACTATAATGTACAATATTAATATATTTGGCTGACAAAAGATAAAATGTAGTGGTTTGAAGGATAGTGGTTAAGTAAGATTTAATTAACGACAATTAATAATTTTTTTCTCAGGAAAATAAACTAAAACAGACTGGTGGGGAAAATAAATGAAATGCTTGGACCCATTTACACACAAGTAAATTTTACGCAATATACATTTAAAACATGAAGCAAAACCACCCAATGAGTTATTGAATGAACAGCATTTATTATATTTTGTTTAAACAAATGATAAATGATGCAAACATTCCTACAGGAGAATAAATCTTTCAAAACAGAATCATAATGAAAAACACATAACTAGGTAAACAGAGAAGTCATCCAACATCAGTTTAGTTGGCGGATGTGTTCACTTGATTGAAGAGTTTATCTTTGATTACCTGGGACATCAAACCATGAATTGCTTCAATGGTCGTTTTGCAGCTGAAAAGCAAAGAACATTTTTTGATCATTTTTGTACGATAACGTAAAAATTGATTATTCTAAAAATAACATTAGAAAGAAATATGATATAGCAAAAAAACCCAAAAAAAAGAAATCACCTATAACCTTACAAAATATAAACATGAACAAATTAGGTATATTTTTTAGATAAAATATTTTTATAGTTGAAGTCAGAATTATTAGCCCCCCTTTGATTTTTTTTTCTTTTTAAAATATTTCCCAAATTATGTTTAACAGAGCAAGGAAATTTTCACAGTATGTCTGATAATATTTTTTCTTCTGGAGAAAGTCTTATTGGTTTTATTTCAGCTAGAATAAAAGCAGTTTATATATATATTTTTTAAATTTAAGATCAAAACTATTAGCCCCTTAAAGCTGTATATTTTTTCCATAGTCTACAGAACAAACCATCGTTATACAATAACTTGCCTAATTACTCTAACCTGCCTAGTTAACCTAATTAACCAAGTTAAGCCTTTAAATGTCACTTTAAGCTGAATACTAGTATCTTGAAGAATATCTAGTCAAATATTATTTACTGTCATCATGGCAAAGACAAAATAAATTAGTTATTAGAAATGAGTTATTAAAACTATTATGTTTAGAAATGTGTTTAAAAAACTTCTCTCAGTTAAACAGAAATTAGGGAAAAAATAAACAGGTGGGCTAATAATTATGACACACACAGACACACACACACTTTACATTACTATACATTATGTGTATACTATACTACAATATTATACTATATTGAAAAAAAGAGAGCTACATAAGAAACAGGACTGTACTACAGTTTGATATATTTTTACTATTTTAAATTTATCCAAAACGATATTACCTTTTAAAAAATTACATAAAAAAACACTTCTTATCACACACACACAAAATAAATAAAAGGGAAAAGTATTTAAATTCACCCACAATACAGAATTAAATTAACTGAATTAATGGTGTAAGAAAAAGCAATTCATATTTTCATAGATTTATCAAATTTTAATTAAAGTTATTTTGTGTGATATTTGGAAAATAAACTTATTTTGGCTCATATATAGACCAATTACCATGTTTGTAAACATTCAGGATGCGCAGGCAGGGAGGTGCCAGAAAAAAACCGGGAGCGCTAGCATTTACAGCGAGGGAATGACATCTGATGCGATAGAGTTTGTTGTTGTCTTAGAAATAAGATACATTGATTACATATTATATATATTATGTACATAATGCTTTCAGCATATTATAACAGCTCGTCACCCAGTGATAAGCACAGTGATTCAGCAAAATTAATGTTAAAATAAGCGGCGTTCATCTGACAGGTCCATTTGCGATAGCACCCTCCCAATGGATATTGGATAAGACGAATTGACCAAGCATCCAGCCCGAAATATACAACTATCTTATTGAAGCTCCAAGTGTTTTAACAAGAGAGAAGTTAAAGGTCTACAAGTCTTTGGATGCCAACCATGTTGTTCTGTGTGGTCATGTGCAAGAAATAATGTTCCATGATTACCAGATTCAACAATATGTAGAGCTAAAAAATGAGATTCTGCTTAGCCAAAGACAAGGAAAGAAGACGGAACTGTACGAGGCCTGGGTAAATAATCATCAACAAGAAAAACGACTGCATTCTGACAGAGAACTGCACCTGTACGGCAGGGTGTGTGAACTTACACATAGAGGTAAAGTTGGTTTTATATTTGGACTTTCTCCTTAAAAATATTATTTCATAAAAGTATTACTTGCAAACTCTAAATAGCGAAATCATATTATCAGCCAATGACTATCAAAGTACAACATTGTTCACAGTCAAATAAACAGTGTTAATGTTGTTTTCAAGTCACACTTGCAGGTTATTTCAGACTGAATATTCAAAGTGCCATGGTAAACAATATAGGGAGTGTGTCACAAGTTGTCACTGAATGAATGTGTAAATATAAAACCAAGTATACAAGTATACAACAAAGTATTCGAATTTGGCATCCTACCACACAACACAACTTGTTTACTATTGCAGCCTGTCTTTTTTTGCAACCGGGGACCCGTGTGACATCATGTGTGACGTAGGTTGGTAATTGGTCAATAGGATCAGTATTTTTGAAGCCAATTCCAAGTACCGTTTCCTTGTAATGGTGATCGATTGATACCGAGTACAGATTCTGATGCTTTAAGCTTTATAATGCATTTCCCTCCAAGTATACAATAATACTTAAGTGGAGATCTCTCCTTACGTTAGAGAATAAATTAAGGATTCTGCAAATAATCCCTTTAACACATCTACTATAACCATTATAAGCAAGTATTAATTGTAAGTATATTATAAGTATAAGTAATTATAATTATAAGTCTAACAATGCAGTTTGGAAACATTGCAAATGATGAAAAAAGGATTCAGCATGTCTCAATCAAGAAAAAGTTTGGAGCGCTTATTTGATACATAAGAAGTTAAAATGCACACCCATAAATCCATGACTTCTTTACTAAAATAAAATAGGCCTATAAACTACTGTTTATTGTAATAAGTAAATTACAAGAAGTTATAATATTAAATATTCATGTTAAAAAATATAATTTGAAAGTTTTTTTTTAAATGTCTCTAATATTTTTAGCCAGGTTTTAGTGAAATTGCAATATTGTCAGAAACCCAGAACTTTCAGTTCCTACAGATAAAAAGGCCTAAATACATGCATTTCCAACTAACTTAAACACTTGCCATCAGTTTATGAGATTGACCAGATCAGCGAGTACCGATCGAGTCATTAAATGTGATTATCGGCCGATACCAATCTCTGACTGATCGATTGGAGCATCCCTAATATACACATATGTATATTCTGAAATCTAATGCTGAATTAGCAGGTATATATTACCTGTCACGTGTTGCTTTTGCTAGTTTGTCCTCAGATTTTCTATCATGTGTGTCTAAGCCCAGCATGAAGCTGCCTCGTCCCAGCTGCGCCTCCGCCTGCTCCAGCTTCTCAGACAAGTCAAACACCTGTCCGGTGGTGTAGTCTGCATTCTGGAGAAACAACCATCAGACCAGACATTGTAAGCAAGAACACTGCTTTTTCAGGCACCTGTCGAATTAAAGAATTTGGGCTTTTGCCATTTCATATAATGTTTATATTTTTAAGTCTAATGGAAAAAAGCCAAATACAATTTTACGCGTTTCTTTTATCACACTTTAGCAATTTGTGTTTGGAAGTCTATTTTATCAAAATGAGTTGTTCTCCGGCACAGAGTCGTAAATCTTTACTTCAGCACAAAACTCAAAAGATTTTTGCTGTTTATGCAAACTACTTATTTAAAATGAGCTGAATCAACACATTTTAGAGGGGGTGGGGGGGACTTAATTGTTTTATGTTCAATGCACTTAAATTTGAAAAAACAAACCAACTTAATCAATTTGTGTTGGGCGAACATGAATGCATTGTGTAGAACCCTGCATTTTTTTCAGCGCACTTACATACACTGTTTACAGTATTTTCTGAATTATAAAGAGATAACAAGAGATTCCTAAAATCCTCCCTCTAAAAAACACGATGACTATAATATAAAAAATAAATGAATGAATGAACGAGTATTCAGTTTTGTGTGTTAGAAATGTATGAAAATGTGAACATTTTACAATTTAACCGAACAGTTCCTCTACTGCATATATAAACAACATTTTAAAAGACCTGTAACATGAATGTTTGCAATTCTTAATCGAATCAAATGAGTAAGTATGGTCATATCAGTAATTTTTTTTACCTTATTTACCTGAAGTGTCTTAAAACACCACTTTGCCTTTTACCAATTAAACGCCTTAAACGCCTTAGCCAATGGTCAGTGCAAAATCTTGTTGAATTGTTTGCTGAAGCCCCTGAATGAGGTCTTAAATGTTTGCAGAAGGTGAGGTTGTAAACGGCCAAAAAAAAAGGGTCACAATAAACAAAGACTCGATATGACTTAGGGTCTACAGTGACGATGTAATTGCTGACAACACTTCTGCTTTGGGGAAGTAAGTCACTCTTGACAAGTAGTCAATTTATCTGTAGCACATGAGGCCGCTGTTTGGATAGTCCACAGCTCAACGAAAGCCTTAAACAAAGCTCATGACAGAATGTCGTAGAAGACGATGACAAGCTTTCAAAACAAATAGGCAGGGAAACAAAAGCAGCATCTACAAAAATTAATCATGTGCACAGGTTGTCAACAAACCCCCTGTCATATTTGCAATCTCATGCGCCTAAAATGCTTGATCTGTTAGGAATGCAAAACAGCTCCAGGATAATAAATATGTGAATATTTTAAAAGAAAAAAAAAAAGATGATTTTAGGATATCAGCATAATGACAAATACATTAACGTTAGTATAATGGTTCTATTATTATTATTATTATATAATTTCTTTCTATTTATAATGCCTAAAACTAATGTTTTTACACTCTTGCTAATAATTAATCTTTAAGTGCATTATAATAATAACAATAATAATAATAATAATAATAATAATAAAATAATTGAATTATAAAAATATACAATTAAGTATATATTATAGGGCTGCACAATATATCGTTTCGGCATTGATATCGCAATGTGCAATAGTCACATCGCAGGATATTCAATGTCAAGTTGGGATTATAGTCGATCAGTATCACAGTTCTGAACATGGGATTGGTGGAGTCATTGCAAAGTTTAACCCTAAAATAGAGTGAAAGATTTTCATTTGGATGTGTTTTTAAGATCTGTGACTGTGTACAATTTAAGCAAACCTAAACCAAGAGGTTATAAAGGTATATAAACCAAACTTATTTTATTTAATCACTTATCCTATGAAGACTCTATACAGTATTATTTTATTTATTATTCTATTATTTCTGTACCTCAATATTATTAAATTCCACAGAAAACCATAAAATTAATTTATATTTGTTCAATACAAAATGTAAAACTGTACAAAATGTAAAATATAAATTCATTCCAAATAGTTATACGTGATCTGGTGGTACTCAGCATAATTGAGTACACCACATTTTGAAAATGAATATTTGTATCCATTTTTCAGTGAATATAGGCAATGTATTTTGGTGCATTTAAACAAAACAGATTTATTAAACAAATATATTTATTAAAATAATATTTTAGTCACCAAACATATTTAGAAATTGAAAGATAAAAAAGTTACAACCTACAAAATTTTTTTTTAAATTTAGATTTAAAATTTTTCTCTAACATATAAATTTGAGTGTACTAGTTTTTGTACCGTTATTTTAAGTTATTTTGTTAGATAAGCTCCAGACTTGGCTTCAGTACTGACTAAACTAATGTATATGCACAAATATAATATTGTATAGCTTCTTATTAAAAATATGAATTTAAAAGAGTGAGGGGTGTACTTATATATGCTAAGCACCGTATGTTCATGTCGCAATATACATCGCAGACAAACTAAACATTGCAATAGCAGTTTTGGTCCAACATTGTGCAGCCTTAATATATAACTGTAAAAGGAGAAATATCATTTTTCTTTGCTTTATTTTGGCTGAAATTTGGAGGTTATTTTCTCATTTGAAATACCTTTTTTGTTGACAACAGATTCATTTTTTTTCTCTTCTTTGTACAAACCTTATGTTTAGCTCATCTACATCAAAACACACTTTGAGATGGAGTTCATGTGGATCTTTTACTGTGAACGGTCACATTGAGACACTGTTTTAATGAGCTGCTCACCTGAACATTTACAGCGAATAGTTTAGTTTTTAATTAAGAGTTTTCTTTAAAGACGGACAGTTTAATTGCAAAAACAGCTTAAAACATTGATCATCTCCTTTCTGCAAAGTATGATTAGAAGAAATTCTCGCACATTATCAAGATAACTGGCTACAAACAACATTCGCTTTGACTCCTTTATGGAAAAAACAGCAATCGCACTATTTTAAGATACTACACATAATCACGTTTCTTTGTATGCGCAATGTCTTGTACAATACAAATGAATACATGCATCTCTGCTACATAAAAGCTATATTGTCACCCCTCGTCACATCAACAGTATGTGTTTAGAAATAGGTCAGAAATTCAGATTTTGGAATTTTAATATAAATTGTACATTATTACTAAATTAAAAAAAAAAATTAACATGTTTTGACTTAATAAATAATAATAATTTTTAAATAAATTGTACATTATTAATAAATTATTAAAAATAATTAACATTTTTTGATTTAAGAACAAATTCCGATCTGCTTTACAGCAAAAAAAAAAGGCTAGTGTTAAATTTATGCCCTGTTTATATTAAATAATCCAACAAGACAGATGATGTTGGCACATATCTAAATGTGTAATATATAATAATTAGACACCAATAAAAGTGTGTGCTTACTGTCAGTAGGCTTGAGGAGCTCAATGTGTTGACCCAATACTTATTCCACAGCAGCTCTAGGAGTTTGCGGTCCAGGGAAGACTTAAAATAAGACACTTCTAAAGCATAGTATCTAAAAAAAGACAACAGCTTATTGTAAACCAAGTCAATAAAAATTGATCACGTAAAATATAAGTGCATAAAAAGCCTAAAAAAAAGAAAGCGGGCTCACTTACTGTTTGCAATGCACTCCAAAATCCTCAATTTTGTTAAGAGGTATTGTCTGGTATTCAGAAGGACCCTCATCTGGAGGCTTGTAACCCTATTTTTAAACATTCCAATGTTATTAAACATCTTATGAAATGCATATAAATTAGATACAATTGCCTAAAAATGGTTCCTACCTTCGGATACGTCCTGAAAGCTCCAAGATTGACCTTCCCCGCGGATATAGTCCTTGTGGGATCAATCTGAGGAGGATGAAAAATTACAAGGACTGAAGTTAGCAAAAGAGTTCAGTCAAATATAACAAATAAAAACAGTGAGCTGCCAGTTTAGCGAGTGAAAGTTATGAACGCCAGCTTGCTATTTGCCCTCGGCACTACATAAGCAATGAAGGATAAACTGTATAATGTATTCTGTTACAAAGGCAACAGCCATAAATCAGACAGCAGTACAAATGTCATCAACTCGTTTGTATATTGAGGGTCAATTATGGATCGCTGATAATGCTGAATTTAAACCGATACTCTTAACAGTTTTATAGCGGAGCCGTTTTCTCTTTTGAGATGGATGGTAACCCGCTTTAAAGAGGGAAATCAGCAAAATAAGCAACTAGTTTAACATTTCCAACAGCGCTTACCACTACTGCGACAAAGGGCTCTTGAAACTGCTGGTTAAGCATCTGAGTGCTGACATCTATGCCTGAAAGCCAGCAGCCGTATCCTGGATGACTGTGGTACCATCCAATGGCATTCTCCAACCGGCCCACCTAAATGATTATATGTAGATGATTAACCTCAGAATTATTTATTTGGATATCAATTTTTTTTTCATATGCTGGTTATTGGGAGTTAATGCATAAAGCGTTTATACATTTATAAAGAGCATTTTTGAGCTCTTGGCTTTTTCAAATGTTATTTTTATTTTATTTTTCAAAACACATTTAAATGGCAAATATTGCATGTATTCTCTCAATTAATATTAGACCTTACAAACTGAACAATATTCAATTCAATTCATCTTTATTTGTATAGCGCTTTTACAATCTAGATTGTGTCAAAGCAGCTTCACATAGAAGATCATAGTAAATTGAAACAGTGTAGTTCAGTTTTCAGAGTTTAAGTTCAGTTCAGTCTAGCTCAGTTCAGTGTGGTTTAATAATCACTACTGAAAGTCCAAAAACAGAAGTGCAAATCCATCAATGTAATAATAATAATAATAATAATAATAATAATAATAATAGTCTGTAAAATGCTTTTAGATGAGTACAGCATTAATATGCATGTTCATGATTGTTCCTGTCTTGCATCTGTTATGTGTATATTTAAAATTTTTGTAGTATTTATGAATTACTTTGATGTGATAAACACATTTGTGCACTTACTGCATGCAGTCCCTCAATAGTAAAATATGAAAACTGAATAAACTCTAAATGGAAAATTATATATATTAACCAACACCCCACCCCCCCTTTGTTTTTTCCCCAATTTCTGTTTAACAGAGAGAAGATTTTATTCAACACATTTCTAATCATAATAGTTTTAATAACTCATTTCTAATAACTGATTTATTTTATCTTTGCCATGATGACAGTAAATAATATTTGACTAGATATTTTTCAAGACACTTCTATACAGCTTAAAGTGACATTTAAAGGCTTAACTAGGTTAATTAGGTTAACTAAGCAGGTTAGGGTAATTAGGCAAGTCAAAAACAAAATTAGCTTAAAGGGGCTAATAATTTTAACTTTAAAATGGCTTTTAAAAAAAATTTAATCTGCTTTTATTCTAGGCTAAATAAAACAAATAAGACTTTCTTCAAAAGAAAAAATATTATCAGACATACTGTGAAAATTTCCTTGCTCTATTGGGCTAATAATTTTTACTTCAACTGTGTGTGTGTGTATATGTGTATATGTGTGTATGTATATATATATATATATATATATATATATATATATATATATATATATATATATATATATATATATAATAGGGCTGCATAATATATTGCTTCAGCATCGATATCGTAATGTGCACATCTGTAATAGTCACATCGCAGAATCTGCAATGTCGAACTGTTATTATAATTGACCAGGAGCCACATTTGAAAACACTCATGATGTGTGCAGTCATTGCAACATTTAACCATAAAGTTACACAAACATTCATTATTTTGTGTGTTTCTATCATTGATTCTAGCATAAGAAATTATGTTTTCAACTTTATGGTGATTTTTTACACATTGGATTATTAAATTTGTGTATCTTAATATTGCTAGACCTCTAGAAAATCATAAAGCACTGTATATTTTATTTGTCCAGTACTGTTTCTTTACTGTATTGGTATATATTATTTTATGTAGATCCACTTCTTTACAATATAATGTCAATGTATCGAAAACTAGAAATTCTTTCCAAATAGACCTTGTCATTTAATCTGGTTAAATTATGTATTCAATATCGCAGTATATTTTGTATAAAAATAAATTATTGCAACGTCAGTTCTTTCCAATATCGTGCAGCCCTATATATATTAGATGAGTAAAGCATTAAATGTCTTTTAATTTCAGTATTATTGTCCTGTGACATAAATATTCTGTTCAGTCTCTCAATTAATATTAGAAAATGAAGACTAAATGAATAATAATCATAAAAGAACTAGGATGATTTTTAGAGGAGGAGTATAGCAACACAATTCATGTTTATTTTTGTTCTGGTAACTGTTCACTATTTATTTTAGAAGTTTTTTTTTTTTTAAAACCATTTAAATCTAATAAACTCGAATGTGATGCGATATATATTTAGATGTACAACTACTCCTAATATTCTCTCTATAAATCCTAAACATGAAAACAGAATACAAACCAATTGCTTTCTTTACTCTTTAAATAACTTTTTAAATTGTAATTTTTATATACACGTTTTAAAAAGGTAACCACTGCATGTAGCTTCCCACTTAATATTAGATCAATCCTAAAAACGTAATGCAGAATAATTATAAATAACAATTAAGAAAATATTTGTGATGACATTGCTCTAGATTAGAAAAACTCAATGATCAGCATACATGCTCCACATATAAAGCAGTGGATATGATCATATTTATAAACAAACTGTGCTTATATTAATCATTATTATTCATCTAATATGAATTTAAGAGTAATTATAAGTAAGTGTACCTGTTTAGCATTCTCTATATAAGCAGCCATATATTCATAGGCTGCAGCCTGAGCGTTGACTCTGGTTTCAGTGCCTTCCACTGGTAAAGCAAAACTGTCCATGATGATCATGGTCTCTCCATCCACCTTCCCCAGCATAAGTCCCATCACCTCCAGGTTTCCTCCAGATCTGGCGTGCATCACCATCTTCAGCAGTGCCAAGGCCGATATCTTGCAGTATTTAAAATAATGATGACTGTAAACAATAAAAACAGCGTACACAACAGTGGTATTAATCATTCGGAAACAACCCGGGCCTCAAGGAAAAGATAGACATCAAATTCTGGTTGCGTTTACTCACTCTTTAGTCCACGGCTTGGCCGCCAGAATCTCTTGTTGTTGTTTTTTGTCATATTTGTATATTTCATCGATACTCTGAACTTCCTGCATGCTGTTTGACAGCTCCCATGTTTTCATCGCTATGCTACTGCCAGCCATAGCTGCTACTACTACAGTCGGCTTATATCTCCTGTTGGACTATAACGAAGTATGATAATTAACACTCGCAATTCATAAAATATGAAGTTTTAGATAACGTTAAAATTGTATAGTTTATCTAACTATTTAAATAGAACATTTAGCAATAATTAACAAAGCTCCTGCTGTACTCCTTTACTGAACAACTCTCCAACTTGAGTGAAGCGAGCGACCGTACGGGTTACCAAGGAATAATATTGATGCCAAAATAAGAGTCCTGAACGCAAACCCACCGCTACTGTTTTACAGTCTATAGCACCGTCACTGTTTCTTGGTATATTCGTTTTTATTTAGTTGTTTATCTAAGATATGGTGCGATATATGTCGTTTCTGTTTAAAGACCCACCTCATACTGTGACAAAATAGTGTTAGAAATGGATCTACCAAATTATTTGCAAATAATGTAGGTTATGTTTGGTCTATTTCTATTATATTATATTTTAGAATTATGATATTGTATTACTGAATATATTCATTATTAATACATTTACTTTCTTAAAAAACTAATTATCCTCTTTAATGAAACTTGTATTTATTTGTTTGTTTTAATATTTTTTAAAATCACATGTTGGATAATTTATGATATTTATGTTATACACTCATATTGTATTAGTTATTTAAACATTTTTACAATTATTAAATTGTCTATGTTTTATTTTATCTTTCAATATAATGTTTGTCATTGTATTTTAAACTGATTTATTATTTAAAACATTTTGAATTTACATTTGTTTCTTTTTATATTTTTTATTTTAAAAAAGTAAATATTTTTGTTTTTTTTTGCAAATTTTATATTGTAAAAAGGGAGACATTTTATCAAATAAAGTTGTAAATAGTCATAAAATCGCTGGCATTTTGAAGCACTTTTTTGTTTTTCGAAAAAATATCCACGTTGCGTTAAAAACTACATTTCCCAAAATGCATTGCGCAGACAGTTCAAAGGTGACTGATACAAGGAAGTGCAGAAAAGTTCTCAGTTAATCTTCTTACAAACTATTTGGTTTAGCAGGTCAGAACTCAAAGATATAAAAGCACCTTAAAACAGATTAAAAGCCTGTGTGCGCGTTTTGTTTCAGGGCGTTTCGTTCCCGCGCACTCCTGCTCTGCCTGGGGCTTTCAGTGACAGATTAAATGATACATTCATGTCTTCTGTCCACCATCAATTAATCAGCTTTATGATTCTCTTTCAATCTCAAATTAGCAGAAAGGTAAGTACATTCTTAAAGTAAACCCATACTTTTTAAATATGTTGTACAATATAACCTATTTGAACGTACAGTCATGCTAATGTAAAACAAATTCATAATAAAAATCTTTTAAGACCATTAAATATAACAGAATGCTTCATAAATTCATATGTGCTTTTTGTCAATCAGTGCCAAAGGACTGACTGGAGACAAGATGAAAATGGTGACATTCTTCATCGTGGGGCTCGTTGTGCATGTAATCTTCTTTCTCTGCATATTTGACATTTATTTCACATCTCCTCTTGTCCATGGCATGACTCCTCAGCGGGTCCCACTGCCACCCCCGGCCGAGCGGCTGGTGCTGTTTGTGGCAGATGGTTTGAGGGCCGACAGCCTCTTTAAGCCGGACGACAGTGGGACGCCAAGGGCTCCTTACCTAAGGTGATGACACAGGATAATCTTTGTCCTGTTTACCCATGTGGTCCAGAAAGTTCAGGGTTGTTTCTTTTTGTCATTAATGTCTAAATAATATCTATTAGTCATGCTTAATGTTAAAAATATTCACAATTTCAATAAAAAATGCATGTAGACATTGCATTTAATCAATTTTTTTAATTAATTAATTCATTCATTCATTCATTCATTCATTCATTCATTCATTCATTCATTCATTCACTCTGAGTTTTATGTATCTAAGTGTTAAATCTATATGATAATATACTAGAAGTCACATTTTTACAAATAAGCATCCTCATATATTGTGTAAAAACAAACAAACAAACTAAATAGATATGTATTTAATAAGTAAAACTAATTTATTTAGTTTACTCTAAATAAAATACATTTAGTACAACTTATTTTACTAAATACATTTTATATATGTATTTATTTATTAATTATTCTGTTGGATAAACATTTTCCGATTACACTTTACAATAAGGTTTCATTAGTTAATGTTAATATATTTACTAACATGAACTAATAATAATGAACAATACTTGTACAGCATTTATTAATCATAGTTCAGCATTTACTAATGCATTATTAAAACCCTATTAACTTTAGTTAATGCAGTGGGTTAATGTGAACTAACAATACATAACTTTATTGCCGGTAATTAGTGTTAACAAAATGCCTGTATGTGTTGCTTATTCACTGATCATGTTAGTAATTGTATAATGTCGTAGCGCATGGTCTAACAGAGTTGTGCTTATTCTCTTAATGAGTTATGGGTGTGTTTTGAGCATAACATGCATTAAGCCAATCAGAGTCTCATCTTCCATTCCCTTTAAGAGTCTGTTACGTCACGCCATGGTGCATTTGCTATTTACATGGTGGACTTTGTAAGTGGAAAAACTGAATGCTTTGCTAGCGATAAAACAGTTAAACAGACCATCTGCGCAAGGAAAAAGAATGAGCTTCCCTTCCTCAGCTGCTTTACTTTCTCTTTACTTTACTTTTACTCTTTACTATACTCCTTTACTTTTTTGGAGTAAGAAACTGAGTTGTACGCACTCCACTGAAGACATCCATCAGCCTACATTTTTAATTTCATTTGTTAAGCACACAGATTTGTTTCAAAACTATTTCTAAATTCAGTTCTAATTTCCAGAAAACAAAAAAATGAACAATAATAACAAAATGTGATCAAAAATCTGAGTTATATCCAAACACACATCCTATTCTTATGCCTCATATGGTAATGTATACGTCTCCAAATCCAGACAGGTGGACAAATCTAAGCTTGTTTTTTTAAAACAAATATAAATATGCATATAATAAAAAATACTGATAATAATAATAATTATATTATACAAATGCAAATTGTCATGAATAAACTGAATAAAGCCCCTCGAGATGAAGGCATGGAGGCAGTGTTTTTGATATTTATGTAGAAAATAATAATTTTTGTAACCTTTGAAAAGATATTTGTCTATTGCTGCAAATCCTGTGTGTATTAAGTAATGTGTATGTCTTTTGGACCTGCATAGGTGCTGGACTTTATACCAGCTTTTAGTTGTCAATGTCTCTGTCTCTTTCTCAATGAGTCTCTCAATGTCAATGTCTCTATCAGTTCCTCAAAATAGCAACCTCCAACAATGCGCCTTAACACACCTCCTTTATAGAGCGGAACACTCATGAGTCCACAAAGTGGCACAAAAGGATTTGCTATTTAAACAACGTGGCGCAAAACATGAAAATTGGGGTTGCGCTGGTATGAAAATGGCAACAAACCGCGCCAAACACGTCTTCCACCTTATTGTGCCAGATGTATATTAAGGCCCCATGTGTATACTGGTTCATTGTTTATTTGTGCTTTTTTTGTCCTTCATGCTGTTTCCTGTCATAAGGAGTGTGGTTAAAGAGGGCGGCACATGGGGAGTGTCACACACACGGGTCCCTACTGAATCACGTCCAGGACATGTTGCTCTAATAGCGGGCTTTTATGAGGACGTTAGCGCTGTTGCCAAGGGTAAGCAGTCACATGTGTGTTTGGATCTGACTTTCCATGTGTGTAAAATCAATCATCCGTCTCTGTCTTTCCAGGCTGGAAGGAGAATCCAGTGGAGTTTGATTCTGTCTTTAATGAGAGCAGATATACGTGGTGTTGGGGAAGCCCTGATATATTGCCAATGTTTGCTAAAGGTATAACCACACACCTGCGAGTTGGTCTGAGGAAGCATGTTGTTTTTATTTGGTGGTTTTATCAGCATGTGTGTTTGGTAGGAGCCACTGGAGACCATGTCTACACTCACACTTACCCTCCAGAGCGAGAGGACTTTGCCTCTACTGATGCTTCCAGACTCGACACATGGGTGTTTGAAGAAGTGAAGGTAGGATACTCTTGTGCAATCACTTTATATTCATTTGTTTTATGAAGCTTTTCAATGCATATTGTCATTGATATGTAAAAAAAATATGTGAAATTTAGAAGAAATGTTATCAGAACTTTATAGAATAAAGCAAATGTTAACATTTTACAGATAAACTGAGAATTTAAGTCGTCTCTTAATTTTTTTTTCTTAGCTGTTTATGTAAATACAGCGGGGAAAATAAGTATTAAGTTTTTTCCTGGGAATAATATTTCTAAAGGAACTGTTGACATGGAATTGAGACAGATTTTGGTAAAAACCCAAACATTACAAACATAAAAATAAAGCAAAACAAAAAAAATCTGAAAAATGAGTTATGTGTAATAACAATGAAATGACACGAGGAGAAAGTTCTGAACTACTAAAAAGCTTTTTTGGTGATGGCAGCTTAATGACGCCTCTTATATGGAGAATGAAGTCACGTGAATTGCTCAGGTGTGAGTTTTTCACAGACTTCAACAGAATGTAAAAATCTTGATGATTCTGTGGGTCTTGTCTATCAAATTTGATCTTTATTTAGTATTTTCTATTGGATTAAAGTCAGGTGATTGGCTGGGCCATTCTACAGCTTGATTTTCTTTCTCTAAAACCATTTGAGAGTTTCTTTGGCTGTGTTTTAGATCATGGTCTTGCTGAAATGTCCACCTCTTCATCATCATGCTAATGTAGACATTGGACTGAAGCAGCTAATATTAATTTTGCAATGAAGAAGGGCAGAGGGTTGCTAAATAACTACTGAGAGACTTCAGCTGCTGTCTGGGCTTTCACTGCCATTCTACACCTCCCTTTCTTCATGTGTTCAATACTTTTTCCTGGGTCATTTCATTTTATTACACATAACTTAATTTGTAAACTAATTAGATTTGTTTTCTTTGCAAACATGGATTTAGTAGGTTGTTAAGAGCATCCAGGGAAAATTTCAAGTCAACTGCACCTTTAGAAATATGTTTTCTGAGAAAAGTGGTGACGTGTTCAATACTTATTTTCCCAGCTCAATGTAACATATCACATAAAGCTTATTTGTAAGGTTTTCTTGATCAAAAACAGTAAAATGTTACACTCTAAAAAATGTAAATTATTTAATATATATTTATTATTTAGTAATAATATACAGTATCTAGCTGTGCTATATTAGTTAATTTTGACTTAGCAGCTATTGCTTCATTCTTTAGTGTCATAATCCTTCAAAAAGCAAAAAAAAAAAATAATAATGCAAGAAACATTTATTATTGTTAAATTTTTTTGGGAAAACTTGACACAATTTATAAATTAAGAAATTTATTAAGATTAAGTTATTAAGAAAGAAGAACAGGATTTGAATGAAACTAAATCAAAATTGTATATTATATTGTATTAATGTCACTCAATCAAATACAGTAAAATGTGACACTTGAAAATAATAAATATATTTTATTTATAATAAAATATATTTCTAATTTAATAATAATATAACATATCTAGCTCTTCTGTAATAATTCATGTTTTGTATTTTACTGTGATGGTTAGCTGATTTAGCACCTAGTGCTTCATTCTTTAGTGTCACAATCCTTCAAAAACCATTCTTATATTTTAAAGCGAGAAACGTTAATTAACAATTTTGAAAATAGTTTTAGTGCTTCATATTTTTTTGGAAACTATTAATTTTTTTTTAGAAAACGCAGATGAATAGAAAGTTAATAAGTTATTAAGGAAGTAGAACAGCATTTGTCTAAATGAGTCTAAATCAACTTTAAAAATTTTATAAAATTTCTGATAAAAAGTTAATGCATTTTTGCTAAATAAGAAATTAAAATCTTGAAACTATCATCACTGATCACCTTATTTAATTTTATAATGAAGGATTTTCTCAATGCTGCCAAAAGCAATGAAACTTTACTGAAGAAGTTACATGAAGAGCAAACCGTGTTTTTCCTTCATCTTCTGGGGATCGACACCAATGGTCATGCCCACCGGCCCATGTCAAAGTAAGCTCATTTCACATCACCACACCAATCAATGACAATGAAATTCACCAAAATAACACTGTAATTCACAAACACCTTTTCACTTTATCTTTATGTAAATATTTTATGTAAAACCTCTTTAAAACAGCGTTGTAAAAGCTGCAAAATAAATTTAGTTGCATTGTAATATATTGTCCTAAAGTGAACATTTCTTCACTATTTGCTCACACTCAAGTGGTTCTAAACTTTTATGAATGTCTTTCTTCTGTTGAACACAAAACAAGATATTCATAGTCATCCATATTTTAAAAAGAAAAACCATTGTAGTCCATGACTATTTGTTTTCCTGCATTCTTCAGTATATCTTCCTTCGTGTTCAGTAGAAGAAAGAAAGGTTCAGTAAATGAAGACAGAATGTCAATTTATTTACATATAGACCATTTCAATGTGGTCATGTCATTGGCCCTTGAACATTTCCTGCTTATCATAATATTGCTAACTGTAACAAGAGACAATTCAATCATATCTTCACGTTAAAACCGCTATCATAACATTATTTATCAATATGTGGAACGTTTTGAATTCTTAAAAGCTATGGGAATAAAATATGTAAAACAGGGAAACACAATAGGACCATTGTTATTGTTTATGTCCCTCAAAATGGTCAATAAAAATCCACGACGACCAAATATACCACTAGATGGTGCTACAGTAGCTGTAAAAGCCTTGCATTTAATATTTTCTTGGATTTTTCTGCTTCCAGGGAATGTCTAGAGAACATTGGCCTGGTTGATGCTGGTGTCGCTGACATTGTCACTGTGATGGATGACTTTTATGGCCATGATGGAAAAACGGCTTATGTTTTTACTTCTGACCATGGCATGACAAACTGGGGTAAAACATCTCTCTGACCTAGTCTATAGAAGTCTGAGATAGGATGTTTTGTTAACATAATTTTATCCCTCTAAATGAAGTCAAATTTTCATGAATTGAATAGTGTTCTTTTGATTTATATCACTGTTCAAGTTCAGGTCAGCAGAACTTATCCACCTTTTGCCTCTTGATTGATCAAATGATGGGTTACTCTTCTGGTTTGGGGAACTTCCATTTAACAGAACTGAAACAAAACTAATTTAGATAATAAGGTTGCACTACAAGTGATATATACTGTAGTGTACGTACTGTATATCAGTGAAGACGGATATTATAAAAACTGCTTGGTATTTTTAAATGAGAGTAGTATAAAAGTGTATGCGTTTAAGTTATTCATGGTCTGCTGAAAAGAACTTGTTTTAATAAATGTGCACAGAAAAAAACATCACTGATTGTTTACAGTTTTTGGAAGTTACTCCCATATGTCACGCAAAGCATAAGGCAAAAGTTGGACAAATTTGTCCACTACAGTATATGATCATATGTTTTATAGGATCTCACGGTGCAGGACATCCCTCGGAGACTCTGACCCCGCTGGTAGTGTGGGGCGCTGGGGTTCAGAAGGCACTATGGGAGACTTCTCAGAAATATGAGGATAATTATTTAAAAGGTTTGTTTAATCGTCTCTTAGTGGCCTAACACTATGGCAAGCCATTTTAACGGTTAAACTGTAAAATGTGCCAGTGTTCCTTTTATATTTTTAGATACTAGTAGCTATTCATTAGATACCATAACTTATTTTTTAGATACTAATACCTATTATCAGATACTAGTACTTAATCATTTGTTACTAGTACTTATTAAATGCGTAATAGTTTTTATTAAATGCTAGTAGTTAGATACTAATTCCATTAGATACTAATTTTATAAGATGCTAATGGATTCTAATGCTAACAGCACTGTTAGATACTAATTCATAGTTTTTAGATACTAGTTACTGTTGCTAAGTGTAGTATCTTATAAGTACTGGTATCTAATGATCATGAACTTATATTTATTTATTAGGCACTAGTATTTAAGAAATAGTTACTAGTAGGAAGGAAAGTTTGATTCAGAATTTGTTCTCTGCATTTAACATGTCTAACCACGCACACGCGCACACACACGCACACACACACACACACACACACACACACAAATGTGAACATGCAATTTTAGCAGAGGGCAGCCACTGTATGTAAAATATGTACTTCTAAATATGTAAAGTTTTTAGAATAATTGTGAAATCTTTTGCCATACTAACTCCATTAACATCTCCATTAACAGACATTAAATCACCATAAAACATTAAAACCGATTGTCTTTTAACATTCTTTGCCTTTCAGAATGGGGGTTAGAGAGCTACAGGAGAGTGGACGTCAATCAGGTCAGATTTTCTTTCTGATTTACATATAAAATGCTTATAAAGGATGAAATATTGCTGATCTGATCTTTTCTTGCTCTTGCAGGCTGATATTGCCCCGCTAATGTCATCCCTTATAGGCGTCCCCTTTCCTTTGAACTCTGTGGTGAGCTCTATTTTAGAGATTTCAGATCTGCAATTTATATTGTAGACTTGCACACACTTTTTATATAATCTTATGAAGTATTTGTGTTGCTTTACAGGGGGTTTTACCGCTGAGTTACCTGAATAACAGCCAACACTTTAAGGCTGAGAGCATGTATGCAAATGCTATTCAGATCTTGGAGCAGTTCAGGGTATAGTACATTTTATATGTACATTTACATTTATTTAAGTATAGTTCATTTTGTTTGGTTTATTTGAAATAATTAGCTATTTTTGTGTGTTTTTTGTAATCTACAGGTAAAAATGGCTCAGAAGAAAGAAACAACGATATCATTTTTGTTTACACCATATCAGTGAGTAAAAGTCAGTGCTAAGGGCGGATTTAGAAAACAGAATTTTTTTATAATTTGTAGGTATATGTTTGGGTATGTTTAATAATTAATTTATTCTTTAAAGGTCTGTTAACATTTCCTTTAAACTTCAAATAAAAGTATAGATTAAAATAAACGATTGCTTAAATAATAATATTATTTTAACTCTTCTGAAGTTCAAGCACTGTGGAGTAGTGTTATCTAAAAATAAATTTAACATTATTGATTGCTAAATATTGGATTGATAAATAATCCATTATAAAATTGTCCAAAAATAACTGTTTAACCAGAGATGCCCAAACTAGGGCCCGCGGTCCACAGTTGGCCCATGCTAGCTTTTGATTTGGCCCACCATTCCACTTGAGAAGAGAGGGAGAATAATGGGGAGGTTGGTTGGGGCAAATATCTCTGAGAAAGATCGTAATTTTGAATTTAATGTAACCTTTTGTTTATCTTGTAATTTGTTTTGTTTTGAAAATGAATCTGACTAGTAAATGTAAGTACTGTCACTCGACGGATAGAAGGCAATGCACATGGAATCGGCGAGCAAATCAAAGACAGCTTAGTGTATTCAGCATTGAACTTCATTGTGTTAATAGGATTGTTTATGTTTTTACTATAATAATTTCATTTAAAAAAATTTAAATATATATAGTGCATTTGTTGAAATGATTTAAAGCAATGTTTCGCAGTTATTTTTAAATATTAGGAAATAAATTAAGAAGTTACTCATGGAAAATTTAATGTAATACAGTTTGGTATATTTACTTTTGGCCCACAGCCCTCAATCAAGTTTGGTTTTTGGCCCTTTATAAGAAAAAGTTTTGCCACCCCTGCGATTAAACTCTATAAATTGCTCATTTTGTTACATGTAAATTAACTACACCCATTCAGAAATGGTGAAAACTATTCAGTGACAGAGGATGATTTAGAAAATGGTCCCATTTCATAATAAAAAAGAAATCAAACTTTATTACTTTTAAATGTATTAATTAATTGAATTCTAGGTTTTTTCTATAACACTGGCAAAAATTCGTGATTTAGAAAATTCCATGGGATGAATCTCAAAATAAATAGCAACTTTATACGTCCGCCCCTCGCCATTTTCAGGAAATGACAATGTGATCTATACTATTGGGTTTCACAAATCATATACAAATAAAAATAAAGAAACATTACCAATGCAACTGGGGAAACGGTAATGGAAAATGTACTTTTACAAGTATAATGACAGCATGGTGGCTCAGTGGTTAGCACTGTCGCCTCACAGCAAGAAGGTCGCTGGTTCAAGTCCCGGCTAGCCCAGTTGGTATTTCTGTGTGGAGTTTGCGTGTTCTCCCTGTGTTGGCGTGAGTTTCCTGCAGGTGCTCCGGTTTCCCCCCAGTCCAAAGACATGCGCTATAGGTGAATTGAACAAACTAAATTGGCTGTTGCGTATGAGTGCATGTGTGAATATGAGAGTGTATGGGTGTTTCTCAATACTGGGTTGCGGCTGGAAGGGCATGCGATAGGTAAAAAACATATGCTGGAATTGTTGGCGATTCATTCCACTGTGTCTACCCCTGATAAATAAAGGAATAAGCCAAAGGAAAATAAGTGAATGAAAGAGTACAAACACTGATTATTCAACTCTTGAATTTGATTGGCCAAGCAGTATTTTGATCCTGCTGGTATAAAGCCAATAATGTGAATATTTTTTATTAATTTGTATTTATTTTTTTTGCTTCCAGGCCTCTTACTGACTCTAAACAGGTGGATTTCATTCGTCAGGCAAGAGATTTGATCCAAAAAGGGCGGTTTGATGAAGCGGTGAGTGTTGGTTAGATTATAGTATGCTTTCTTTTATTAGTAGTATTTACCGTCACAACACTTGTTGATTATCTTGTCTTATCATATGGTTTTAGATCGTCTATTGTAAAGATCTGATGACTCAGGCAATGGAGGGCTTGTCATATTACCATACATATGATCGTCTGTTTCTTGGAAGCAGTGTGGTTCTGGGTTTTATTGGTTGGACCTCATATGTGGTTTTATACATCTTGAAAACTCATGCTAGCCTACGCAAACCTCCGACTAACGCGTACATGGT